>NW_028234437.1:13262181-13277181 GCF_977035675.1 Penaeus japonicus
ACACTGAATCCTATGTACTTTCCACTGAGCCTAATATTGACAGGAACTCTGTTGACTTTCAACATAAATGCATGCAACACGTTGTACAACGCATTGACAAGAGTGCACCCGTAATTGAAAAACTCTTTAACAGTGTTGATAAGGATGTCAATCCATGGTTAGATTTCAAGAAAACCTTCGGTGATTACTTCGCAAATACCAAAGCAACTTCGTGTCTCGAATACGATAAATTAATGTCATTGAAGTGTAAATCTGTTGCTTACACTGATCTTCTGCTCTTACAAGCAGAGGCTAAAACTGCTTTTGCCAGATTCATGAAAGCCCTGAGTAAGGACGCAAGCAAGGCGAATCTTTACGCTGCTATTGCGCCGATAAAGAAGGATTACTTGTCGTTTGTGACCGAGTTTCTATTGATTACTAGTCTACCTCATGAAGCCAAGTTAACAATGTCCGATCTATTCGTCCCGCCCGAAAGACCCGAAGATATTGTACCTGTTTTTTCTAAGACCTGTAAAACCATCCCAGATCTCCAAGGTCCCCTACGGACAGTGAGTGCACATACCAAACAAGTAACTTTCTCAGAAAGACCAGCCCGAGCGCCCTCTCGCTCGCCGGCTCGTCCGACGTCCTCGACGACCCGCTCGTTTACTCGGTCCCCTGCGCGCTCGCCGGCTCGTCCGACGTCCTCGACGACCCGCTCGTTTACTCGCTCCCCTGCGCGCTCGCCGGCTCGCGCTCCCACTCGTACGCCTTCTCGTATTAACAACCGTGAGATTTATCACCAGCACCGAGGTGCACGCCCACGTCGCGATGAAACTACCTGGTTACCCTCTGTAGACGCCTGTTACCATTGTCTTCGCCCTGGACACATAGCTCGCGATTGCCGTGATAGACCTTACTGCCCTTATCATCAGAACGTTGGTCACAGGTGGTATGAGTGCCGCGCATTCCCTGACCGCGTTCGACAAACAAAGAATGAGTTGTACAAGAGACGCGCACAGTCTTCAGTTTCCACTAATTTTTTAGATGCTCATCCACAGGATCAATTCGATCCCCTGACTACATTGCCTGCTTAGCTACGGTCAAGACTCGTAATGACGTGCCCTCTTGCGGTGCCCCTCTCTTGTACACACAGGTAAATGGAAAAGATGTTTACGCTTTTATTGACTCTGGTAGTGCCATCAGCATCATTCCTGCGGATACTTTAGTTGTCCTTGGAATTCGTACTCCCCGCAAGCCTTCCCCCTGGCTCGTTCATGGAGCCAGCGGCGCGAATTTGAACGTTATCGGTGAGACTGTTCTTACGGTCACTCTGTCAGATGAATCATACTCCCACCCATTTGTTATTGTTGAGGACCCAGTAATACCGGGAGATGTGCTCCTCGGTCATCATTTCTTGTATAACACAGGACTTTTTCAAGTCCCTGAAGGAAATGTTGCCATTCACGGTGAATGCACTTATGAACTCACTCCTCCCAGCCAAGCATGGCTTCGTTGTAATTCGGTTCTCACATCATCTACTGTGCATGATGTTGACTCAAGGTTTCCCCGCGTGCCCGCTGTCGTACCAGCCACGCCTGTTGAAGTTTATGCTGATTCCCGGCACGCAAAGATGTTTGCGCCGTTGCCGCCGTCACACGAGGACGCAGTCTCCTCAAGGTTTCCCTGCGTGCCCGCTGCCGTACCAGCCACGCCTGTCGACGTTTATGCTGATTCCCGGCCCGCGAAGATGAATGCGCCGTTGCCGCCGTCACCTGAGGACGCAGTCCCCTCAGCGCCTGTTGAAGTTTACGTTGATTCCCGGCCCGCGAAGTTGAACGCGCCGATGCTACCGTCACCTGGGGACGCAGTCTCCTCAGCGCCTGTTGAAGTTTACGTTGATTCCCGGCCCGCAAAGATGATTGCGCCGTTGCCGCCGTCACACGAGGACCCAGTCTCCTCAAGGTTTCCCTGCGTGCCCGCTGTCGTACCAGCCACGCCTGTCGACGTTTATGCTGATTCCCGGCCCGCGAAGTTGAACGCGCCGATGCTCCCGTCACCTGAGGACCCAGCCTCCTCAGCGCCTGTTGATGTATTATGTTCTTTGAAGTCCGAGCACGACGTCTCACAGCACTTCACATGGACCCCAGCGTCCGATGCACCCTTTTGCGTAACTAATGAAAGTATCACATTACCACCATTCACGGATTGTATGGTGCCGGTGAGCGTGCCATTTACGAATGGCACGGTATTGGTGTGTCCCGATGGTGTAAGGATACATGGTTTAGTAGCCCTACCCGCGCTTTACACGGCGAAGGATGGTCAATTTGCGTTACGTCTGATCAACGTTAACGAGACCCCGGTTTGCCTGGAGCGTGCAACGAGAGTGGTTGACTGCGAAGTCACGCACCTCCCGGTAGTTGAGCATGACTTACCTGTTCCTGTGCTAGCCACCATCGCCACACCTGCCCCTAGTTCGCCAACACCTACAATCCCGAATGTTGCAACGAATGTTTTCCCTCCTGTCGAGATTCCCGAAGGAAATGTAGTATTGGAAAGACTATTCACAGACTTTCCTCAGTTGCTCCCCAGTGAAAGCCGTCCCATCGGACGTACAGATATTCTACAGCACTCTATTGACTTAGAAAAAGACGCACGCCCAGTATACATTCCTGCTTATCGCGTTCCGCATAGCCGCAGACAGGATTTTGAAAAGCAAACAAGTAAATTACTCGAGCTCGATTTAATTGAGCCCAGCACGTCGCCATGGAGCGCCCCTATGATTTTGGTACCTAAGAAAGATGGCTCATTACGCCCAGTCGTGGACTACAGACGTCTAAATAACCTCACCATACCTGACCGTTATCCAATCCCTAGTTTACGCCTCCTCTTACAGGACATAGGCACCGGACACTCTGTATTTTCTACAATTGATTTGCAGCAAGGATTTTTTCAAGTACCTTTAGACCCCAACTCAAGAGAAAAGACTGCATTTTCTACCCCACATGGACACTTTCAGTTTAAGCGAATGCCCTTCGGTTTACGAAATTCTCCCATTACATTCTCTCGTCTCATGGCCGCGGTCATGACCGGCCTGATTGGTAACACAGTTTTTTTGTATCTTGATGACTTGTTAATTGTATCTAAAAACGTTGCTGAACACGAAACCAAGCTAAGAAAGATATTTGAGAGACTTTCTAATGCAGGACTGACCCTAAATCCGAAGAAATGCATGTTTTTTCAGAGACAGATCGATTACCTTGGCCATACTATTGACTCGAATGGACTGACCCCAAACTCAAGGAAAATAGATGATATTCTAGATTACCCTAAGCCAAAGGACGTTAAGCAGGTTAAATCCTTCCTTGGTCTTGCAGGTTTCTATAGGCCCTTCATAAGAAATTTTGCTCAGATTGCTGCCCCCTTAACTCGTCTCTTTTCTAAAGACGTCCCGTTCACATGGAATGATGAACAACAAAGTTCTTTTGATAAGCTAAAGTCTCTTCTTACCCAGGCCCCTGTTCTCACCTTCCCTGATTTTGATAGTCCTTTTCACATTAGCCACTGATGCCTCTACTTTGGGTCTAGGTGCAGCCCTCATGCAAAAGACTAATGGTCGATTACGACCTATTGCATTTGCCAGTAGAAAGCTGAATTCCGCTGAGACTCGTTACAGTGCTACAGATTTAGAGTCATTAGCTGTCGTATGGGCGCTTAAACACTTTAGAGAACTTATTCTAGGTTACGATATTGAAGTCTTAACAGATCATAGGCCCTTGTGTCACCTCCTTGCAGAATCCAAGTCCCCTAGCGGTCGACAGGCCAGATGGATAGATACGCTATTAGAGTTTAATCCAGTAATACGATACACTCCAGGTGCAAGTAATAAGGTTGCAGATTCCCTTTCTAGAATTCCTGTCTCACACTCAGACGTGTTGGATGCAGATGACTTACGTACAAAGCAAAGAGAAGATGTACTCTATAAGGACTTAATTCAGTAATTGGAAAAGGACCCTTCCCGCCCTCTACCACCACGTAGATATGTTCCCACGAGGGATTTGTACTTACAAGACGGTATACTTTTTCGACGTTCCGCCCCCAAGAGGTCGCGCGGCTGTAGACAGCGCCATATTTACACAACTCGTTATACCCGAGTCGCTCGTACCCACGGTACTGCAGCTTCTACATGAAGCACCCACAGCAGCCCATGCGGGCATTGTCAAAGCGGTACAGACCGCACGTAGTCGTTATTTCTTCCCTAGAATGGGACCCCGTGTTATTGAACACATTAAGAAATGCCAAATCTGCCCCCTTTACAAAGGTTCCACTTCGGCACCTGCTCCCTCTCTGACATATGATATTCCTGAACGCCCCTTCCAACGTGTTAGTGTTGACATTCTTTCCGGTTTTGCTACTTCCGCTGCAAATAACCGCTATTTACTTGTCTTCATCGACAATTTCTCACGTTACTGTGAACTAATCCCCATTCCTGATAAGTCAGCACTAACCATTGCACGAGCTTTCTTAGAGTATATCATTTGTAGACATAACACGCCTGATGAATTAGTCTCTGACAACGGAACTGAATTCAACAACTCGTTGCTACAATCAATTTGTGAAACTCTTCAAGTGAAGAAGATTAACGTCTTACCTTATAGGCCGCAAGCAAATGGTATCACAGAGAGACTAAATCGCACTATTCTAAATATGCTCCGTGCCACTCTCACCACACACTCATTAGACTGGGATGAATGGATCCCCATTATTCAAATGGCTATCAATAGCACTTACCACAGCACTTTAGGTGACATTCCACACTTCATTCTTTATGGTGAAGACAGAAGGCTCCCCTATGAGCTTATTGAACAGAACCCCTCCCCTCTATACACAGATGACTTTGTAAGATTGACTATTGCTAGAAAACAGGAAATTTACAAACAAGCACGTGAACACCTACAAGTCGAGCGGGACAAGATTATAGCCCAACAACATCGCCTCGCACGACGTAAAGATATAGACATTGGTGTATTAGTTTTTCACCAAGTTATTGACAAGGCTCCTCCCATGCCAAAGCTATCACCCAAATTTGAGGGACCATTTCGTGTAATACAAGTCAGAAATAATAAAGCCCTTTGCAAATCACTCATTAATAGTGCTCAGTCATGGTTCCATTTCGATACGCTTAAGCTTGCAAGCAAATACTACGAAAACGAATTCATCAGACTCCACCCTAGTGACACTAACATATCTCCTCCCACAGATGGTCCTCCCTCTGTTATTGCTGATCGTTAGCTTCTCGTCCGCCTCCCTTCCCGACAAATACTTACTACGCCCGGGAGCCATTGTAGAAAATGTCGGTTCCTTGTACCTTGTAAATAACTACGCTGATATATCAATTAGCTTGTCTACCCTTTCTGGCGTCTATAACACTGCATCGACTCACTTGTCTCTGATTAGCCAGTCTAACCGTACGATACAAGATGATACATTACTAACCGCTAATCAACGCATGGCTTTAACTTCCTTCCTTAACGTCGCCCGCGCTGACCTTCTCCCCTTCAAAGATAGGACACCGCGCCCCCCTGCCCGCCGTGTCCGCCGTGGCTGGTTCGATGCCGTGGGTGACGTGACATCGTACTTGGTCGGCGTTGCCACCCATGCTGAGCTAGACGCTCGCTTTGATGCTTATGAAAAATTCTTTGGGTTCAGTGGTTTCACGCATTACAGGAACATTTGACACCATTCACTCCATCACAGGCACAGTAAATTCTCTCAGTAAAGCTACGCGACGCCTGGCCATAGGCATTTCAAGCAACGCAAATGCTTTGACTAAAGAGCAACATTTCTCTATCTTACTAGCCCAGGTGTCCCTTTACCAATCTCGCGTCCAGATCTTCATAGACCATCTAAACTCGCTCATTCACGACTTTATTCTCGCAGTTCATGGTACCGTCACGCCAACCCTCTTACCTCCTCCCGCCTTACAACCATTCTTGTCTAACATTTCCACATCCACTACATTTAAGCCACTTTTCTCTATTTCAAACTCAACTCTGCTATACTCCCAGCTTACGTCATTCCTAACCCCTCAGGGACTATCCATATTTGTTCCTCTATTACCTGATGTCTCCTATACAGGATATAACGTTCACCCATTCTCTGTCGTCATCGACCAACTTGCCTACACATTAGCCACATATGTTTCCTTCATCCTTATGTCAAGCGACCACAATTCTATCTCTCCAGCCCCTCCCTCGCTCAGAACCTCTTGTTCGGATGCTCTCCCTGGTGTAAAGGTGTGTTCAGGTGCTCCTATCCCTGAAAGACCTTATTTCCGTCACACCTGCCCTCGTGCCCTAATTACAGGTCAACATGTGCATTCATCTTGCATGTATGACCAGATAAGCACTGACTCCGACCCATTCATCCTTACGCTCCCCGATGCTAACATACTATACTTCACTTCAACACAGATTAGTTTAATATGCAATAACACACACAAAGACATGAAAGTCGTTGATGCTTTCTTCCTCCCTCAATTCTGCCAACTCAATTCCGAGCGCCTCACAATACGCCCATCCCGTCGTTTTTTGTTTGATTACCTTCCACAGTCTCCATCCTTAGATCCTGTGTCACTGTCGTTTCCCACTGTTAATGTCTCTATCCCTGATGTAAACATCAGAATGTTACCCAATTTCACTGATCAGCCTGATTCCTTCGACTTCATACCCTCTCATCACGTCACCTTTGGATTTCCTGTTCTAACAACACTTGTCGGTATCCTCCTTGTATTCGCCGCATTCTGTTTTTATCGTAGATTTGTTATAAGAAACCTCAACAGAAAGGTTTCCGAGCCTGTAAGTGCTAACCATCCTATAGATTAGCACCCGAAAGCGATGCTCCTTTTCTTTGGTGTATGTTTTGTTCATTATTGTACTATTTGCTTTGTTGTCATTATTCAGATTTCCTTGCCTCTCTTGTTCACTGTTTTTCATTACCTCGCTATTTTGCTATTTATCTATGTCATATGTACTATATTTTAGGCACATCTCTTGTTTATCATGTATTTACTGTTTTTTGGTATTATTATCCTATCTTAGACCATATTCTCCCGCGTTATGTGTCTTACTCTGAGTACTCTCACTACTTTGTATTCTTATATATGCCCATATATGTCAGTGTTTGCATTATGTATACGATATTTATGATCTATGTTATGATATATATATATGTGTTATGATATTTTACTTAGCTAGTTGTTTGTGCCTTGCATTTACTCTGACATACCGTGTGTGCGCCGGAGACCGGCGCGGTAGCGTGGCAGAGCGGTGAAAGCACTGCACTCTGTACATTGCATTACTTGTAACGCTGTATCTGAGAACAGCTGATTAAGTTCTGTTATCCAATATATATAATTGTATTTGCATTCATATAGCTGTACTGATTATTTTAGTCTTAATGTCTTGTTCTATAAATATATATCTACGCTCCTCGCAGGCCGCCCAAGCGCGCCACGCCACGCCTTTTCATGTAAACAGTACAACCACTATACTCAGAGAACCTATTCTACAAACCATATAAAGCAATAGATATAGGTCTACATTGACGTCACGTAGGAATTCATATGACGTCATGTAACAAGCCTACGGGCCTGGATATAAACGCTCCCCTCGGAAAGTCTCACCAGACAAGGGGGACACCGAGGGAGTTACCATAACTCCACTGTACCATTGCTGCCCAAGAATAAACCCTGTTAACCTGAACTTCGTCTGGACTTCTCCTCGCTACCACGATGTCATACCGACACCTTTACCTGAGATTGCTGAACGAGACTCTGTCGAGAAACGCCTGCTGACCGCACAATTCGGCCACCTTACAGAGAGAAGGAGAGAAGGAGAGAGAGAGAGAGAGAGAGAGAGAGAGAGAGAGAGAGAGAGAGAGAGAGAGAGAGAGAGAGAGAGAGAGAGAGAGAGAGAGAGAGAGAGAGAGAGAGAGAGAGAGAGAGAGAGAGAGAGAGAGAGAGAGAGAGAGAGAGAGAGAAGGAGAGACAGAGAGAGAGAGAGAAGGAGAGACAGAGAGAGAGAGAGAAGGAGAGAGAGAGAGATAGAGAGAAAGAAAAAGAGAGAGAGAGAGAGAGAGAGAGAGAGAGTGAGAGAGAGAGAGAGAAAGCGAGAGCTAGAGCGAGAGAGAGAGAGAGAAAGCGAGAGCGAGAGAGAGAGGGAGAGGGGAGGGAGGAGAGAAAGAGAGAGACAGAGCGAGAGAGACAAAGAGGGGGGGGGGAGAAAGAGAGAGAGAGAGAGTCGAACTCAAGCGCAGTATTGAAACAACCAACAAAACAGCATTTTACAAGCTCATCCCTTTCAGCCATTCCCCAAGGGACGCCCTGACCGCACTAAGACCTCACTGTCGCTCCGACACCTGCGGATCTGAGATCCTATCAGCTGCGGGCACTCCCAGGGGACCAACCAGATGTCACGAGGACCCACCCCAAGCCGCGCCGGCGCGTATGCAGGTGAGCCCTGGCCTAATTTTGGAAGTTCCCTGCGTCGGCCAAGCGGCCCGAGTCCTCCTCGCAGCTGACCTTTGACCTGTTCCCCGAAGGAGAAGGCAGATCACTCCGTGATATCAGAGCATCGCCTTCTCCCTGTGCTGCTCTAAGCGACGACCGTATGATTTTAACTGTCGCTAATCTCTTCGCTACCGCTTTAATAAAAAAGAGAAAACGCCCTTGACTTTTGCTGAAGTCCTTTTGTGAGCACCCCTCACAGAGAGAGAAAGAGAGAGCGAGAGAGAGAGATACATAGTACTCGTGTCACGCATGACACGTCCGTATGTGCAGTGAGGCTGTACATGAAGGTAAAATGAATAATAAATAAACTGAAAATACAAAGATGAGTGTTTCCAGAATCAAACTTTAACACCCACCAAAGTGAGGGTGTTGGGCCAAAACAGTGTCCAAATTACTGTCAGCTAGCAGGAATTGGCATACGTGTAGTCCGACCCCTTTACGCTCCAGAACGACGACCTATATATTGGAAAAAAAAGAAAAAAAAAAACGCCCCCTCCCCCGTCTCTCTTTCTCCAACTTGCTTCTGCTTCCCCACCTGGCCTTTCCTCTATCCCACCCTAAGCTTATCTCCCTCTTAGCTAACTGTCAACCCTGATCTCTGTCCTACACTCCCCTCTCGAGAGAGAGAGCGCCGTCGGCCGGTCGGCCTCCCTCACCCTAGTGTGACCTCGCCCCAGAAACACGCCTGCCTGGCAAGACGTCCAACTAGCTACGCGTTACCAAGTAAAGATCACCATATCCGCGTGTACCGTCATCTCCCAATAAAGAAATCAAAAAGACAAATTGTATGGTACATGTGTTCAAACTCACTAACTGATACTGATTTACTCATAAGTGATACTTACGCCTCGCACAAATATCATGGGTCCGTGAATCTCGCGGTCTGGTTGGGGCGCCGAGGCGGCTCCAGAGACTTCATCCTGGAAAATTAAAAGATAAATTGAAAATAAATCATATATGTGTTTGCGTGTAGCAGATATACACAATAAATATACAGGACAGAAACCTGGCTCACAACCCTGAAAAAGAGAAAGAGAGAGAGAATGAGAGTGTGTGTGAGAAAGGAGAAAGAAAGAGAGAGAGAGAGAATGAGAGTGTGTATGATAAAGGAGAAAGAAAGAGAGAGAGAGAGAATGAGAGTGTATGTGAGGAAGGAGAAAGAGAGAGAGAGAGAATGAGAGTGTGTGTGAGAAAGGAGAAAGAAAGAGAGAGAGAGAGAATGAGAGTGTGTGTGATAAAGGAGAAAGAGAGAGAGAGAGAATGAGAGTGTATGTGAGGAAGGAGAAAGAGAGAGAGAGAGAAAGAGAGAGAGAGAAAGCGAGAGAGAGAGGAAGAGGGGAGGGAGAAAGAGAGAGAGAGAGTCAAACACTTTATTCCATAAATTACGATGAGAGAGAGAAGGGGAGAGAAAGAAAGAGAGAGAGAGAGAGGGGAGAAAGAGCGAGAGAGAGTGTGTGAGTGTCATGAAACATCTTCACAATTATGGCGCCCGAACAGGGACCGGCGTCATGAGAGTAAAGTTTTGTTATTGATGGCTAGTATGAAGGATAGTATTTTGAAGTAATACTCAAATTTGTTACCATGGCGACATTAGAAGATTTCATTAAATTAGGTAAGGAGATAGGATTAGAGGGAGAAGAGTTGAAAGATTTCGCGTTAACGAAAGAGAAAGAATTGAAAGAAGAAAAACAATATCAACGTGATGAACGAGCAAAAGAAAGAGAAAAGGCATTGAAAGAAATGGAAATGCAAGATTTAGAGAAGCAGCGGGCGCATGAAATTGAAAAGCTAAAGCTAGAAATTGAAAAGGTGAAACTGAACGAAGGAACTGAAAGAATTTTGAAAACCGAATCTGTTTGTGCACCAAAATTTCCAAAACTACCAGTGTTTAACGATCAGTTAGACAATATCGATGCATATTTGTTGCGATTTGAAAGGTTTGCAACAAATGCAGGCTGGGATAATAATGTGTGGGCAGTAAGTTTATCATCACTGTTACAAGGAAAAGCGTTGGAAGCTTATCAGCATTTGTCTCCCATCGAAGCAAGAGATTACGATGCTGTTAAGGGAGCTTTGCTTAAGTGTTTCCAGTGTACAGCTCAAGGTTATCGTTCAAGGTTCAGGAGTGCTAAGTTTTTCAAGGGCGAAACGGCTATGCAGTTTGGTAATCGGTTAAAGAATTATTTGAGACGGTGGATTGATTTGTCAGGAGGAGAGAAATCATATGATGGATTGATGGATTTAGTGCTCATGGAACAGTACATGAATGCGTGTGATAAAAGTATGGTATTATTTTTGCGAGAACATGATGTAAAGAATTTTGAAGATCTGATTCGCTATGCAGAGTTGTATGTTGAAGCGCATGGAAATCCGAGCAAGAAGTTGGTAGAACGAGATAATAGGGTTGTAAAGGATGTGTCGCACAGCGAGTCTAGAGTCCAAGATGCGTCAAGTGGCGGAGGGTCTGTTGTGCGTAAGGAACAGTTTCGTAAGTGTTTTGTGTGTGGTGGTTCAAACCATGTGTCGCGTGATTGTTATTACAAATATGGTGCGAGACCTAAGGATAAAGTTGTGAAAGGTAAGGGTGAGAATACGGCTGCTTTTGCTGCTAAGCATGGAAGGTTGAATGTTGCGAAAGGTGAGGTCGAAGGTGTAGCTGTAGAAGTGTTGCGAGATCAAGGGTGTGATACTGTTCTGGTCAAAACTAGTCTAGTGCCCAGGTGCAAATTTACGGGAAGGTATGTCAGTGTTAAAATGGCAAATGGCATGATTTTCACCTATCCGGAAGCTAAGATTCGAGTTAAATGTCCATTCTATGTCGGAAATACTTTAGCCGCTTGTTTGGAAAATCCTGTGTATGATTTAGTAATAGGTCAAGTGGAAGGGGTTAGACAAGATGAAACGGTCAAATTAGGAGCAGTAACAACTCGTCAGCAAGAAAAGCAAAAGATAAAATTAAATCCGAAATTAAAAGTAAAAGAAGTGCTTGCTGTAATGAAAGATAAAGATTTAGCTCAACAACAGAGAAATGATGCAACGTTGAACAATGTGCGAAAGTACGCGGAAATCAGAAGGCAGTTTAAGAAATCTGATAATGAATATCACGAATTCGTTTTAAAGAAAGGAATTTTGTACAGAAGAGTAGTTCACGCAGATAATGTCACTGAACAGATAGTTGTACCGTGTGAGTCGAGAGACGCAGTTATGGAGATTGCCCATAGTTCATTAATGTCAGGTCACTTGGGAATAAAGAAAACGCTTATGAGAATTCAAAATAAGTTCTTTTGGCCCGGTATGCAATCTGAGGTAGCCAGGTTTTGTCGGTCATGCGATCCATGCCAGCGTACCGTAGACAAGGGAAGAGTGTCACGCGCGAAGCTGGGTAGAATGCCGATGATTACCGAACCATTCCAGAGAGTGGCTGTAGATATCGTTGGACCCATTGAACCGCGCGCAGATGACGGGTCACGCTACATTCTTACTATTGTAGACTACGCCACACGTTATCCCGAAGCCATTCCGCTAAAGAACATTGAAACTATAAGTGTTTAGTAGAGTAGGAATACCCAAGGAGATCATGAGTGATAAGGGAAGTCAGTTCAGGTCAGATGTGATGAAGGAATTTAATCGGTTGCTATCGATAAAAGGTATTAGCACAACACCGTATCATGCAATGTGCAACGGATTAGTAGAGAGGTTTAACGGGGTGCTAAAGAAAATGTTAAAGAGAATGTGCGTTGAGCAACCGAAGCAATGGCCTAGATATATCGATCCATTATTATTTGCATACCGTGAT
This sequence comes from Penaeus japonicus, assembly GCF_977035675.1. Lineage (NCBI taxonomy): Eukaryota > Metazoa > Arthropoda > Malacostraca > Decapoda > Penaeidae > Penaeus > Penaeus japonicus. Next base: position 13,274,526 of record NW_028234437.1, read on the forward strand.
GTTCCCCAGTCCAGCACAAAGTTTTCCCCTTTCGAACTCATCTATGGCCATACCGTTCGAGGGCCACTTAGCTTGTTGAAAGACTTATGGGAAGCGGACGAGCGAAATATCAAGGACGAGACTAGGACCGCATATGAGTATGTAATTGATTTGCGAGATAAATTAGCGGAAACCTGTAAATTGGCGCAGGAAGAATTGCGGAAGGCAGGTGATTCTTATCAGTATTATTACGATAAGAAGGCGAAGGACAGGTACTTGCAGGAAGGCGATAAGGCTTTGCTACTATTACCTACTAATAGTAACAAGTTATTGATGCATTGGCGAGGTCCATTCGAGGTTGTAAAGAAAATAAATAAATGGAATTACGTGATTAGGGTTAACGGTGTTGATAAGAAATTCCACATCAACATGCTTAAGCGCTATTATGAACGCGACGAATGCAAAGGCAAACGATCGACGGGCGAGCGAGGTCATGATGACGCAGATGACGTCATGTCAGACGACGCCAAGGATATGAAAGTGGCGAGCGTTGCGGTCATTCGAAATGAAGAGGAGGATGGCGATGTTGATGTAATTCCTAATTATGTACAAACTGAGAATGTCAATAATGTTTGTGTAAACGCTGATCTTACGGAGCAACAGAAAGCCGATGTAGGACAGATTTTGAGTAAATTTCAGTCTGTTTTCACCGATGTTCCAGGTAAAACGAGCGTAATTGACCATAAGGTGAAACTTTATGACGAAAAACCCATAAGGAGCAAACCATACCCAGTCCCATTTGCGTTACAGAAGGGCATAGAGGAAGACGTGGAGCGTATGCTAAGACTCGGATTGGTCGAGTATTCAATGTCCCCGTATTCCACGCCGATGATTGCTGTGAAAAAGAAAGATGGCACCAATCGCTTGTGTCTAGATTTCAGGAAAATTAATAAGATTACTGTTTTTGATGTTTTGATGTTTTTGATGTTTTTGAGCCCATGCCGAATCAAAGTGCTATTATGATTAAAATTTCAAATAGTATATATTTTTCCAAAATCGATTTATCAAAGGGATACTGGCAGATACCGTTGAGTGAAGAAAGTCGTAAAGTAACTGCATTCCAAACCAGCAAGGGGCTATTACAGTTTACAGTCATGCCTTTCGGTTTGATAAATGCTAGTGCTACATTTAATGAGGATCTTATTTAACGACATTGAGAATGTAGAGACTTTTGTCGATGATATACTCATACACACTGAAAATTGGAAAGATCACATAAAAACTTTAGAATGCGTATTAGCAGTAATTAAGAAGGCAGGATTAACAGCACGTCCGAGTAAAAGCGAGATCGGAAAGTCGAGCATCGAATATTTAGGGCACTGCGTGGGGAGTGGCGTTTCGTCTACCACCGACGATAAGGTAAACCGTGTTCTCAGCGTGGCTATACCGCGAACGAAGAAGGAAGTTAGATCTTTTCTCGGGTTAACTGGATATTATAGACAATATATCGCTGATTACGCTACCATTGCGTCACCTCTTAGTGATCTTACGAAGAAATCCGTACCGAATAAAGTATCATGGGAGATTTGTCATCAAGATGCTTTTGATAAATTACGGAAAGTTCTTGCTAACAAACCCATATTAAAACTTCCAGACATGAGTAGACAGTTCATTGTGCAAACAGATGCATCAGACATCGGGTTAGGCGCAGTACTTCTACAGGTGTGGGAAAACGAGCGATGGCCGATCATGTATGCCAGTCGTAAGCTGAAGGCGGAGGAAAGGAACTATAGTGTAGTAGAAAAGGAGTGTCTAGCGATCATTTGGGCTATGAAGAAATTTTATCAGTATCTGTACGGCAAACATTTTGTAATCGAAACAGATCATCAGCCTCTAAAGTATTTGCAAACGTCCTGTCAGTTAAATGCAAGGTTAATGAGATGGGCCATGCATTTGCAACAATTCAGTTTTAGCGTTAGAAGCATTAAAGGAGTCGATAATGTCGGTGCTGATTGCCTCAGTAGACTAGGAGTTTGAGATGGACTATCAAGAAATTTGCAATTTCTTATTTTAGCGGGGAGATAATTGTCATGCCATCTCAAACGGCAATTGTCATGGCAGTGCAAATGAGCGGTTTAGAGGTAAATCAGTGCAAGCGAGTAGTTTGTGGTGGTGACGTCATTGCTGTTTGCGTTGGACTAGGTAACCTAGTAGGCTTATGCAAGGGTTAGGATCCTTTTGGCAGCAACTAGCAGAGCAAGCAGACATTATTTGAGGAGTGTGACGGTCCCGAGTTGTGGGTCACACTATGTCACATCGAGACATTATTTGAGGAGTGTGACAGTCCCGAGTTGTGGGTCACACTATGTCACATCGGCTGCTGACAATTTATTGTTGAATATAAAGAATTAAGGTATGTTATGTTCCTCCTTTATGCTGAATCTATAGACTGCAATTACTATATAGTGTATGAGATATGGTAATGGCGATGTTTTGGTTATATTATATTATTAGGTTTGTGGTATTTTTCTTATTTTAGGACTATGGTTGTAATGTATGCTGATTCACTACCGGCTTATCACTGTGGCGGATCCAGGGAGCTGAATGCAGTTATTTCCGAATCTCTGGAATATCTTTGTGGTCGTGAATCGAAATTTGAAGTGAAAATTGAACACTG
>NW_028234437.1:13282181-13284681 GCF_977035675.1 Penaeus japonicus
CTTGGAATCTGTGAAACTCGTTGGAAACATAATGGTGACTTTCAAAAAGATGATTATAGAATGCTTTATTCAGGAGGCGACAGACACGAAAGAGGTGTGGGTATCATCATGGATAAAGAAAGAGCCAAATGTGTGATCGGGCACTGGGAATTGTCAGACAGGGTAATGATGGTAAAATTAAAAGGAAGCCCCTTCAATATTAGCATAATACTGGTATACGCGCCAACATCAGACAGCAGTGAAGATGACATTGATAAGTTCTATGAAACTCTTGAAGAAGCAAAAGGGCAATGCAAATCACAAGAAATCATTATCGTGATGGGAGATCTCAATGGAAAAGTAGGTCAAGATCAAGGTGATGGCGATGGAATAATTGGGAAACATGGACTTGGAATTCGTAATGAAAGAGGTGACAGATGGGTACAATGGTGCAAAAGACACAACCAGATTATTACCAACACATGTTTTCAAGATCATCCCAGACGACTTTGGACATGGAGCAGTCCTGGAGGAAACATCAAGAATCAAATTGACTATATAACGATCAACAGTAGATTCAGAAATGCAGTAAAACATTCTAAAGCATTTCCTGGAGCAGATTGTGGAAGCGACCATATTCCAGTAATCTGCAAGCTCTTCGTAAAACTAAAGAATCTGAAAAAGACAAACGTTACACCGAAACTGAAGTATGAGGCACTACAATCTGACCTAAGATTGAAAGAGACATATGCAGTAGATGTAAAGAACAGGTTTGAAGTACTATCTCAAGAAGGGGAAACTAAGTGGGAGTCTTTCAAAAAAGCTTTAGTTGAAGGTGCAAATGCAACAATTCCTAAACAAGAGAAGAAAAATAAGAACAAATGGATGACAGATGAAATCATTGATATGATGAAAGAAAGGCAAAAGATCATGAACAGAAAAAGTCCAGAATACAAGAAAGCAGACAGGGAAATCAAGAAAAAATGTCAAAAAATCAAAGAAGCATGAGTATCCGCAAAATGTGAAGAAATTGAAAGGTGCAAAAATAAGGATTCATCTTCCATGCACAAACACATCAAAGATCTAACAGGAACAAAATCCTGCTCTTCATCGGGATGTTTAAAAGCTAAAGACGGCACAGTCATAATGGAAAGGGAGGAAATTTTGGAAAGATGGACAGAATACATAGAAGACCTCTTCAATGATCGAGGAGAGAAACCAAAAGTCGAGAAGAATATGGAAGGGCCACCGATTCTAAAATCAGAAGTGCGTGTCGCAATAGGAAAAATGAAAAAAAATAAAGCACCAGGACCAGATAAGATAGTGACGGAAATGATAAAGGCACTGGATGAGTTTGGAATTGACAAGATGACAGAGATCATAAACGAGATCTATGACAGTGGAGAAATACCTGAAGAACTGAGTAAATCAATATTTATAGCTCTGCCAAAGAAACCGGGAGCAATAGAATGTGAGCTACACAGAACAATCAGCTTAATGAGTCATATCATCAAAATCATACTGAGAATTATCATGGAAAGAGCAAGAAGCAGAATAAAGCCTGAAATAGGAAATGTGCAATACGGTTTTGTACAGGATGCAGGACCGAGGAATGCAATATGGATGGTGAGAATGCTGTCTGAAAGAGCTATAGAAATGCAGAAAGATCTATTTATGTGCTTCATCGACTACACAAAGGCCTTCGATAAAGTGCAGCATGAAGAACTATTAAGGCTTTTACAAGGTTTAGATCTAGACGGAAAAGACATTAGGCTGATAAGAAACTTATACTGCGAGCAAAAAGCATGCATGAGAGTCGACAATGACACAAGTAAATACACTCCAGTCTGCAGAGGGGTACGACAGGGATGCGTTCTATCACCAGACTTGTTCAACTTGTATAGCGAAATGATACTGAGACAACTTGAGGACATGCCGGGATTCATACTGGGCGGCCATAACATCAACAACCTTCGGTATGCAGATGATACAGTATTGATTGCGGAGTCAAGGGATAATTTACAGGAACTACTCGACAAAGTAATTGAAGAAAGCAAAAAGAAAGGTCTGACCATAAATTGTAAGAAAACGGAATGCATGGTTGTCAGCAAGAAAACTGTAAAACCACAATGTATGTTGCATGTCGGTACCTATAAGATCCAACAGGTGGAAAAGTTCAACTATCTAGGAAGTCTCATAACTGACGTCGGGAAATGCGATAGAGAGATCAAGAAAAGGACAGGTATGGCAAAGGATGCATTTCAGAAACTGGGGAAAATTCTTAAAGATCGAAAGATGCCTACTGATACCAAACTACGAGTGCTGGATTGTTATGTAAACTCCATCCTTACATATGGCTGTGAATGCTGGACAATATCAACTCAGATGGAAAGAAGGCTTGAGGCAGTAGAAATGTGGTTTCTAAGACGTATCTTCAGAATATCATGGGTGGACCACGTAAGCAATGAGGCTGTACTACGCAAGGCAGGGGTAGAACGAATGTTGATGAAGAACATCCGAA
>NW_028234437.1:13287181-13314681 GCF_977035675.1 Penaeus japonicus
CAGGGTCACACCGAACTGAAAAAGGAACAAAGGGCTCTGTTATAAAGAATGCAAACTCGTTATGAGATGCCACAAACAATTCATGTCCATGCATACCTTAATGATATTTGATATACTAATATAATACTGTAAAGCTTATTTCTTCATTTCCAGCCAGGTTCTAAGAGAATGAACACTACAGCTTTCTTTCTCTCCTTTGCAGGCAGCTTTTCCATGAACGTAAATGAATTTCTTGGCTCATTTACGCCAGAATAACTGTATGGCCAGAGTTGTCTGAGATTCCTTTGGCTCAATAAAAACAAATGGTGTTACGCTTAGAGATAAATTCCTCGTATACTTTCTCTTAAAAAAAAGTTTTCTACTACACTGATACAAAAAATGTTAAAGTGACGACCTAGAGAATTTTTTTTTTTTTTATTAAGTCACTATTTGCACTCCCGCTATGAAGGACATCAATTATCAGGAGGACGTGATCCTGATCGTTTAACATCAATTGCTTGGGATCGACAATTGTTGAAGAGTTGAGGAACTTTTGCCTTATGTCTTTTTCCAGTTCCGTGTTTCACTAATATCAAAGCTGTTAAAGTAGAATGAAGATGGAAATTTTGGCTCACCCTCATTCTCCCTCCTCTACTCCTACCTGTTATGGCACATGCGTGTAACGGTCATAACACCACCTCCCCCCTCCCTCTACCCTTACCTGAGTCTAGCCCCCGTGGTAAACAGACGTGTTTTTTGCCTCCTCTCCGCCGCCAACGCCAAACCATGACACTTCGTGGTCCCGCACAGTCAGAGGGAAATTTGACTACCACCCCGGGTCAACGGGAGCCAGCCAGGGGGCTTCCCAAGGGCTCTCTGGACCTTCTTTAGGCTCCAAGGTTTTTCGTTGTTGTTGAGGTTATTCGTATTGAGAGATTTGACGATCGCTGATACCTCTGCTAACAGCCTGACTGACCTGGCCCTTGGTGATATCCTCTGGATACTCGCCAATACCTGCTTGCAGCTAGCGAATTATTTACCTGTTTAGAGAACACGTAAATAATTCGCGACGCACTGTGTAAGTGGATTGTCTTACTGCGAGGGATCCGGTCAGGCACATAAGGGTTTTTCCCGCCTGACAGGGCCTTGTGCCTGCCCGGCCCTAACACACAAAGACAGTTCAACTTCACAGTGTGCTTTGAACTTTCTGATTCCACAACCGCACCTTTCCAAGTCCTGTCATTTTGATTAGCTTTTTGCTAGCCTCCATCCCCCCTTTTCCCATCATCCATCATCCTCGAGCTATGGTATCATGGGTCACATGATCAAATTAGCATATTCTGGGGGGCCCATCTCCTGTGAGGTGGCCCTCCAGAAAATCTTCACCATCACTGAGGTAGCCGTGACTCACTGCATAAAAGTTCACAATGGTTACAAGGTTGTTGTTGCTAGGCAAGAACAGCTGACTCCCTTCCTGACGACCGATGGCCAGAGGAAACTCGCGGCCGCAGGCTTTAAGCCTCTTCCTTCTCCCGAGACCAAGGCTAAGTGTACGGTCGTGGCTAAGAAGGTCGATAAGACCATCTTACCACGATCGGCTGAGTCTATTCAGGCCGAGGTTAGCTCCATGAATGACGTCACTGTGGTGGATGTTTACAAGCCACCCGAGTCCCGGATCGTGAAGATCCGATGCTCTGCGCCCGAGGAGGCACAGAAACTCCTATCTCGTGGGATCGTGATGTTCCACACATCCGTCCCCCCTTACAACATAGAACCTGAGTGTTTTATTCAGGTTGATCAGTGTCTGAAGTGCTACAGATACAAACACACCTGTACTCTCGAAGCCAGGTGCAGTCGTTGTGGCGAAGAAGGTCACTTCTTTGCCAATTGCAACAAGCCCACCAAATGTTGCAATTGTGGTGGACAGCACGTCGCCGTCAGCGGGTCTTGCCCCACACGTAAAGAAATCATCAAAAATAAACGACAAGCGCTAAAAACACAAAACAATAACACAACATACGCAACAGCAACACGACCCTTACAAACATCCACTCCCTCCAGAACACAAACAAACACCGCGATTCCCTCGGGAAGAGCTATGCCGCCCCAGCCTCACTTCCCTCAGACAAACACCTTCACTCCAAACACCGACCCGAAAATACAAGCTATACTCCATGTGGCCTTGATTGCCGCCAGATACAACGCCAAAAAATTCGCAAACATCGTCCCTATACTCCTACAGAAAAACGGTTTCCCGAGCATAGTAATTCCCGAGGAGATCTTCGAACACGAGAACCTTTACATACCTGAAGTTCACACACAAACAAACACAAACACAGATAGAGTGGCGCCCATTTCACAGCCACAGCCCTCTACCTCTCACGAACAACAGCCACTCCCACAACGTAAACAACGAGAAACTAAACATGAAAAAACTACCCTTAACACACCTGAACAGAAACGCAAACAAATCTCACCACTAAACAAACACACCAAAAAAGACAGAAAAGACCCGTCGCTCCCGGCCTCCGGGGTCCACGACAACACCATCCTGTCGGACTCCTCCAACAGCAGCATCGATGTCGAGCACGTTGACGTGCACGACATGGGTGCTGCTGCGTGTCCCGCCCCCCTGGCAGGGGCGGGACCAGTTCTCCCTGACAGGGGAACACTCGGGGAACGCGGGAGCATCGGGAATTGGTCCGCCGATTCCCGAGACTTCCGCGTCTCCCACTCTCAGGAGTCACTTCCTGACCCTGGCGAGCTCGCCAGAGTGACTCAGACTCAAAGGACTCACAATCAGGACCTGACCTCACCTGAGATAACAGCACCTGCTCTAGCTTACCTGCACCAGCTGAAGCTATTTAGAAGCCTCAGAAGAAGAAGAAGAAGAATCTACAACTCTTTGAAGGAAGAGTTATAGTCTACATGCTAAGTGTGTAACACTTATAGCAAGAAGAAGAAGAATACCTGGATTACCTGAGTTAATCCCAAGAGAGTAACACTTATGCCAAGGAGTTGACATCTTTAAGGAGTTGGCATACTAAAAGAGATCCCTTCATAGTAAGGGTTTTGACACTCGGCTCTCTCGAGCCAAGCACCTCGGTGCTACAAGAGATCCTTGTAGGCACACACCTGTCCCCCCCTGTCCTTTACCACCACTTTTCGGCGTTAGGATAACACCTTGTGTTTCTGAAGGCGAACCCTGCGGTTTACCCGGCGAAGGCCGGGGTCTCAAAGGGGTCCCTTAGTCGGGATACTGTAAGAAACACTCGGAGGTTGCCACCTTTGTCAGGCTTAGGGAACGGCGGCAGGCCACTCTAACACTCCTGCCAACTCTAGCTAGACACCGTCTACATAGCCAACCTGGTTAGGCTCCTCAGAGATAAGAGGAGGTTGTCAGAGATAGGACTTAATCTGACAACTCAGGCAGGACTTGGACTTTTTTCAGTGGTAGGATCGAGCTATGCGTTGGGAACCATGGCTTCGACCACCAAAATTAAAGTAAACCTCGATGGCATTCCGACTTTAACTCGAAAACAGGAACTGAACTCTCTGATGTTTGGCAATGGAATCCATTTCCTAAGAATCATTGATGCTAGGAATGGATACATTGTTTTGCCAAAGACCCTGACCGATGCAGATAAGATAATGTCACCAGAATTCCGCCAAAAGCTTAAGAGCTCAGGTTTTGACCCCCAGATGCCTCTTGAAACCAAAGCTAAGATGACCATTGTAGTCAAAAAAGTGGACTCGTACATTACAAGCCACTCTAATGAAGAGATCAAAGAGGAACTGGTAAGACAACTCAGCCTGCAAATCGATGAAGTCTACAAAATGCCACAACATGGAATTGTTAAGATTCGATTCCATGATATACAGACTGCCAAAAAGATTAAAGAACAAGGACTGATTCTCTACAACTACAGTATAAACCCGGCCCAGATCGAAGAGGAACGATTCACTCGAGTAATTCAGTGTATGAATTGCTATGAATATGGCCATACAAAGGGTAAATGTACCAAGAAGAATGCTGAGAAATGCAGTGAATGTGGACAGACCGGACACAGGTTCACGGCATGTAAGAACACCACCAAAAAATGCCTAAACTGTGGAGGCGAACACAGGACACTCTCTGGAAGCTGCCCTATTAGAAGGAAAGAGATTACAAAGGCAGTAGAAAAGAAGCAAGAGATCCAAAGCCAGAAAGAGTCCAGACTACTGAGTGAAGTAGTCAAAAACACTGCAAAGGCTACAGCTAAGGTCGAGAAAACGATCGAAAAGACAGCCAAAGCCACAGCCGAAATTACCAAAACGGCGATTAAAGAGACGCAGCCACCCATCATGCAGCTGCCCAACAACCTGGCAGTCAAGACCCTGATTGCCTTGATGCATGCCCACCTGGCCAACCTTGCACAACCAGGCTGCTTTGCAGAACAAGCAAAGCTAGCCTTGAGGCGAAATAACCTCCCTGAGATGGACCTTCCAAATGATGTAAATTCGGCAGGCATCCTGAGGGTTATGCTCCCTACAGAAACCCCCAAAGAAACCACAGAAGCACCTGAAGAAGAAGAAATGCCAGATCTGCCAGTTCTTGAAGAAGAAATGCCGCCACTGGAAGAGCCCACTGCACCAGCACCCCAGTATGTGAGGGTGCCATCCCCACACAGGTGCAAGAATGTGAAGAAGGCCAGGGAAGCAAAGGGCAAAGCTGTAGGAGTCATCCTGTACACTGCCGAGAAAACCGTCACAAACGGCAATATTGATGATGATGATGTTGCAGAATACATCAAAAATGGCAGGATGAAATACTCCTACAATAATCAGAGGCTGAAATCTGATGAATGTGCCAGTATCATAGATAGGAGAATTAGGGCAGCCTCCCTAAATCTCGTTGGTGTGGCTATCACTTACCTCGACCCTGAGAGCTACAGGAAGAGGAGGAATGGCTATGATGAGTCCCAAGAGAGGCATGAAGATGGACCTGCAGCCAAATCCAAGTGAATCACACCATCACTGTAGTTCAGCAGAACGTCCTCAAGTGGACTATGGTTCGTAGGAACGAACTGTCGGGCATGTATAGAGCCCTAAATGCAGATGTAGTCCTGATCAACAGTCATGGTTTGAAGGACACAGACAGGCTGAAACTGTTCCCCTACTTATGTTATCAGAGGAACAGGACTGGAGAAGCAAGTGATGGCATAGCAATAGCAGTCAGAAGAGAAATCAAACATAAGATTCTAGACGACTTTGACGAAATGCTGGCAATGGAGATAGAGACCAGCAGAGGTCCAATAGTAGTGGCTACAATGTATCTGCCTCCAAGAAGGGCAATTGTTCCACTGCAAGACTTATACAGTCTGCTTCGACGAAGATTACCCACATACATAGTGGGAGACCTCAATGCCAACCATCCAATGCTAAACAATAGAGCAGGCAACATGGTTGGCAATGCTATTGCTAGAATGGTTGCTGATGGAGACCTAATTCACATGGGACCAGACTTCCCTACTTACATCACAGGGAATACAGCAACCAAACCAGATATTGCACTGTGCAATAACCAAGCCCATCACAACGTGATCATGGAACCGGGCCCTGCAAGCACCAGTGACCACCTGCCCATCATCCTCAAGATATCATCCAACCCAATCCTGAAAAGCCTAAACTGTAACAGATTCAACTTTAGAATGGCTAATTGGGGAGGATTCAAGGATGAGCTCCAGTCCAAGCCTGCAGCCAACTTGAGGACTGCAACATTGGAAGAGATTGACGAGGAAGTCGAAAAGTGGTACAGCGATGTTGAAGCTGCACTTGCTCATCATGTACCCAAGAGCAACCACAGGACTATCCCCCATCCAAGGCTAACAGCTGAAGTAAGACTGCTAAATATACAGTCGAATCACCTGCAGCACTATGCAGGGATTCATGGATGGACACAAGACCTGAGAGCAAGATACAGAAGCTTGCAAAGAGAACTCTCTAACCACTGGAGGAGAGCAGCAAATGACAAGTGGGAAGAACTTGTACGAAAAGTGGAATGGGATCGAAAAGATCCACAGTCCTTCTGGTCAGGAATAAAGAAACTGATGGGAAGAAGTGAAAGCAGAAGTAGCTACCTCCTCAACGAACAGGATGAGAAGATTTATGAAGAAGAAGAACAAGAAATCCTGTTCAGAAATTACTGGAGAAATTGTTTCCGAATTACCGAAGAAGAAGAAGAGAACTTTGACAGTGATTTCGAGGAGACCATCATAGAGGAAATAGGAAGGCACATGCACCTCCTATATCCAGAAGCTGCTTCTGACTTCACGAGACTGGATCCCACAGATCCACTAATGACCAAGATCAACCCCACAGATGTCAAAAGAACTATTCAGAGTTTCAAGAATAGAACTGCTCCAGGCAAAAGCAGGATCAACAAAACAATCCTGCAAAATCTTCCAAACAAGATGTTGCTGAGACTGGCAAACATATACAATGCCTCTCTCACTGCTGGCTACTTCCCTGACCACTTCAAGGAAGCAAGAGTCAGGATGATACCAAAAGCCGGGAAAAATCCAAGAAAAGTGGAGAATTACAGACCAATATCTCTGCTGGAAGTCCCAGGCAAAGTCTTTGAAAAGATACTGAACATAAGATTGCGAAATCACCTGGAGATTAACGATTTACAAAATCCCAGGCAACATGGCTTCAGACCAGGCAGAGGAACATCAACAGCCATTGCAATCATATATGAAGAAATCGCCAATGCCATGAGCGAAAGGAACCAAGTCAATGTGGTTCTGAGAGATGTGGCCAAAGCCTTCGACAAAGTTTGGCACACAGGCCTGAAACTTAAGATCATCAGGCTGAACCTCCCGACGTCCTTGACCAAGCTATTGTGTGACTTTGTTGAAAGTCGGAGTGCAAGAATAGTCGTCGGCAATACAGTCGGCGAAGCAATTCCCCTCATGAGTGGAGTTCCACAGGGAAGCTGCCTCTCACCGACACTGTTCACCATATACACAGCAGATCTGCCTGAACCATCACATGGCAGCAATCACTATATGTATGCCGACGACATCACTCAGATAATCAAGTATGAAGGGAGATCGATCGAGATGATGGCACTCAGAACTGCCAGAGCCATAGAGACCATCAATCGATACGAAAGACAGTGGAAGATCTCAACCAACATGAGAAAATTCCAAGTCATTCCTGTGGCCAAATTCAAGACAGCAGATCTGATAGTGGACGAGGAAGCAGTGGACTACTGTGACAAAGGAAAGATACTAGGGCTAACAATTAGCAGAAGAGGAATTGTCCCTCACATAAATGAAAGAGCAACCAAAGCTAAACATCAGCTGAACAAGATCAGAAGGTTCCAGACACTGAGTACTGAAACCAAGCTCTACATTTATAAAGCCCTAGTGCGGCCCATCATGGAATACCCGCCAGTGCCTACTCACACTATTTCCAGAAGTCAGATGATGAAGCTACAGACTATTCAGAACCAGGCAGGCAAATGGATTCTGAATATTCGCTTTCCTGAAGTAGTCACTGCACGAGAGATCCATCAAAGACTAAGGATCGAGGCGATCAACCAGAGACTCCACCATCAAGCCAGAAGAAGATGGACAAAAATCCAAGATGAGGATGAGGAGCTCTACAATCGCCTCAACGTTCGTCCAGAAGGCACACATGCCTGGTGGCCCAAAAGCCTCAGCAGAATCAATGACATTGAAGAAGTTGAGGCCATATTCACGGCATCAGGTACAGGAGACCGATGATGTAAGGAGGCAACCATGAAGAGGAGAAGCTAAAAGAAGACAAGAAGACAAGAACGAAGTAACTTCAAGAGGACCTGCAAGTTCAAGAATGAAGAATGAAGATTTTTAACACCTTTTAACCAAGACTACAAGCTAACCCACAGGGCTCCACTTCAACGTCAAGCACGGCACATCATGCATAGCAGTGAAAGGTGACGTGCGAGGTCGGCGAAGTGCAGCGTGGGCAGAGCTTCAGAATGTAAAAATCAAAAAAAAAAAAAAAAAAAAAAAAAAAAAAAAAAAAAAAAAAAAAAAAAAAAAAAAACCCTTAAAAAATAGCCTGCTGGGTGTTCTGGTTTCTGGCTGCCTCCCGAGGGGTTGACCCGGGGCTTTGTTCAACTACTAAGGGCGCACATGCAAGCTATTCTCTGACTTCTTTCTCCTGGTCTTACAACTTATCTTTTCTCCTTTCTCCACCTTTCTCAGCTTTCCTTCTATCACTTTATCTCCTCGCAAATTTCATTTCCACTATCCCTCCAGCTCCCTTCATCACTTCCTCTTCACTTTACACACTTCCATTATTCACTTCAACTTCCTTCTCCTCAAGACCAACTCCAATAAAAAGCTAATACTCTCTTCACTCTACTTAACTTTCTAACTCTCACTTCATCTCCTCCCAAGTTTCTTTTCACTATCTCTCCAGCTCCTTTCACCACTTCCTCTTCCGCTTTATCACGCTTCAAAAAAAAAAAAAAAAAAAAAAAAAAAAAAAATACTAACATTTTTTTGGTTTTTACTAACTATTTAATGAATAAATAATAAAGATTCCTTATCCTTAACCCAAACCCAAGTTCCAGACCCCTTCCTCCCAACCCTCTTCAACTTACTCACCCCCCACAGATAAGAAGAAGAAGAATCAACAAACAACAAAGACTTTTCACCTTCCGACCTGGCAGGCCTTCCAGAAGGTTTTGAGTGGACATGACACTTCAACATCTTAACGAGTCAGACAGGGAGTTTCGTCCTCCCACTACTCTAACTACGACTTTCCTTCATTTTCCTGACTGTTTTCCTTCACCTGAACTCTTCGTCTAACTTAACTGTCCCCTTCCACTTCGGTGGGAGTTCCAGTTATATATCGCCAGAGTAGCCCACCTGGGCAAGGGTGCCGAGCTGTCGCCCCACGGGCGCGCTCGCTCCCGCTCTCGCTTCCGGGAGCCACAGACGCCATACAAGGTGAAGCCTAAGACCGTTCACTCTCCTTGATTGGTATGCTGACGATCGTACAAGCGAATGTAAGGTCATTTTTTAACATCCGGAACATTTTTTACGAGTTTTTAGAACAGGAAAGTCCCGATGTTGTTCTTTTAAACTCTACCTCTATTACTAATTCCTATGCTATTAAACACTTCGGCTACACATCGAGACAATCACAAGACGGCTTGTATACAGGGTCCTGTATTCTCATTAAATCCACCCTCCATTTCGAGTTCATCTCACCGCCATTCATTCATCCTGACTTCATGGCTGTAAAGCTATTCACGCAACAAGGCCCTGTAATGATTGCCACTGCCTATATCAGACCTAATTCAAATTTACCTCTTGCCGATTTCAACAAGCTATTTAGCTATAATAACCTCCCAGTTTTCTTTGCCGGTGACATCAACGCAGCACATCACGCCTTCCACCACACAAACAACAACGCACACGGTAGACAGCTCTTGTCTATTTTCCAAACAAAAACACTGCACTACATCGGACCCGACTTCCACACCGTATATACAAGCAGAGGTAAGGGTCGTCCTGATCTCGTTTTCGGGAACAGGGCGGCACTCGCCTACCACTCACACATACAACCTGGCCCGAACATCGGTTCGGACCACATACCCATGATTATCAAACTTTCTATGTCACCTATACAAAACAAAGAAACACCGTCATTCCGGTACAAAAAAGCAAACTGGGACGATTTCAAATCATTCTTAGAAGCTGAAGATTTTGATTTTAACCTTGATGGGGAAAATTCCCTCGAAATAAATAGGCATTGGCATCATCTCTTCTCATGGATTTCTGCTGCCATGCTTCGCTCCATCCCAGGGAGCGATACAAGGACAGAATATCCTTTCATCCTTCTGAGAGAACAAAGCGTCTTCTGACCTGCTTTAGGACTCGTTTTATTCATAATTTAAATAGTCTGCACCGAGTGAGGTGGGACCTCACTATCCTACGAAACCACGTCATCGATAGTTTTGATAACGACCGCAAAATTTTTTGGCATAATTTAATTACTAAAGTAGAATCAACGAGAGTTCGCAATCCACGGGAATTTTGGCAGAAGATCCGCCAATTAAAAGGTAGTAATTTCCCTCCCTTCAATCACCTCCTCAAGGACAACATTCAATATTCAGATCCCGTGGATGTTATTAAAATTTTTCATGATCACTGGAAAACTGTATTCTATCCTCATCAGCCTATCCCCTTTGCAAACGATAACGTAAATTTAATTAACACCTTGAGCCAGAACAACAGGATAGAAACAGAACCAGAGCAGATTATCCACCTGGGTAATCTGGACGACACGTGCGAACTCAGTGCTCCCATTTTGCTGGAGGAAGTAAAACAAATCATTAAGAGAACACCTCGAAAAGCTCCAGGCTCCTCACAGATTGGACGCGACGTATTAATTAATCTTCCCGACAACGTTTTACGAGCTATGACGCACCTGTATAATACTTCATTAGCCTCTGGCTACTATCCCTCACCTTTCAAAACTGCTTTGGTGGCCCTAATCCCTAAGCCACAAAAAGACTTATCTGACCCCAAGAATTACCGCCCAATTAGTCTACTCGAGACATTAGGTAAAATTTTTGAAAAAATCATTAATTCCCGACTAAGGCGGTATCTTGAAGACAATGACTTGCTTTCTTCAAAACAATTTGGCTTTCGCTCCCATCGCTCGACGCAAGACGTACTGAACATACTGACGTCTTATTGTGTAAACAATAAGGACAGACATTTGAAGACAGTCCTCGTGACAAAAGATGTGGAGCGAGCCTTCGACACGGTCTGGCATGCTGGCCTGAAGTACAAGCTGTGCACTAAATTTAATTTCCCAGTGTGCACCAAGAGGCTGTTATGCAGCTTCTTGGATGATAGAAAGCTTAAGTTGAAATTCAAAGGTAACATTTCGGATACCATTTGCATGCACGCAGGTGTACCTCAGGGCAGCATAATCAGCCCCACACTCTACATCTTATACACAAATGACCTCCCCGACCCCATTTACCCCGATTCACTGACGCTTCTTTACGCTGACGACTGCACGCAATTAGCTAGACATGTTTCGCTGCCCGGTGTCGTCCGGCGAATTAATGACGAGCTCGACAAAGTCTCAAAATGGGAGTACAAGTGGCTTATCAAAACTAACGCGACAAAGACAAAAGTCCTCTTTGTAAACCCTCGACACAATCCTCCTTACGATCACATATACTTAAACTCTTTCGACAGACAACAAGCACCCCTCGCAACCACTCTCTCCTGCACTGTACTCGGTGTAAATTACGACTATATGCTTAGATTTCATAATCATATCAGTCAAAAAGCCGCACTGGCTCGCAAGGCCTTACAATCGCTTCTGCGATTTCGCAGTGCTGCCCCGCGCACAAAGCTGCACCTCTTCAAAGCCATGATACACCCCCTTCTCACATACAACCCTCTTACACTCACACTCGCAGCACATACAAACAAGCGCAAGCTACAGGTCATCCAGAATAAAACACTCCGATGGGTCTATGATGTCAAGTGGGACGACTTTGTGTCGTCATCACGATTGCACGAGAGAGCTTCTGTGCTTCCCCTGAACCTTCACTGGCGCAGGGTGGTGGATAGACAACTCCACAAACTTCATTCATGGTGCCCCGACTGGATAGACCGACACACAGCCTGGCTCGAGGGGAGAAGAGCAGGCCTCGGCCGCGATCTTTTCTCTGCGAATTGGGAGCAGGAAGAGGAGCCAGTTTTTTGAGCTGGGCAATATTCATCCTTTTATCTATTGTGAACTTCTTCTACTTCCTTCCTGTCTATTTTGGCCTTACCCTTCATTCCCCCCCTTCCCTTGTTCAGTTTTAACCCTTTTACGCGTTTTTAGTTCTTTTTTACGATCATTTTAAGTTCAGTTTTAATATGTTTAGTTTCCTTTTAAGTCTTTTAGCTTAAAAGTTTTTACTATAAGTTGAGCGTGGGAACCTCCCCGCGGCCAGCCAATCACGCGCCAGCGCGGCTGGCTGGCCCGGTGAGGTTGCCACCGTCTCCTTTTATTAGTATTTTTCATTCATGTTTTAGTGTTGCCTTTTACCTCTTGTTTTTATATTTTTACGTTTTTACCTTGCTTTAATTTTACGCTTTTACCTTTTAACTTCGTGTTTCTTAGTTTGTTTTTTTGTTCGTTTTTACGTGTTCTGTTTTGTTGTTTTTATTTGGTGGTTGTTGCCCCTATCCCCAGCCCACCTTTTAATTATCACCTATTAAAGTTAATTTCCCGTGAGAGAGCCCTTTCCCGATTTTAAATCCTTTCTCCTTATCTTTCTGAGAAGCGACGACCTCACCCTCACCCCCATCCCATTATCCTTACATAGCTCGAGCGTCCTCCATCCTAATCCTTCCCTTCCATCTCACTGGTTTCGGATTTCCGACACGTGACACCTGCCGCTTGCACCCGTGCCATGACCACGGCTCCTTGAGCCAAGGAGTGACAACTCGCGAGCCGGGGAGGAGGTGTCACGGCCAGTGATGATAATCCCGACGTGGTGACGAGCGCCAGAGCACATCACCCCGGAAGTCCTGCCGCCGACGAGGAGAAATCCTCGCTCGACGCGGGCGGGGGGGATAGCCTCTCGCGCTCGCACTCGTACTTCATCCTGCAGCCTCGAAGGTTAGCCGAGGGCACCACCGTAGTCACGGCCGAAGGGTAGTGCACGGTGGAGCCGCAGATGGCGCCAGACAGACCGCTCCCCCCCCTACCCACCCTCGTTAGCCGAGTACCTCCTCACCTGCCGGGCCCGCGTGGGGCGAACGGACTGGTTAGCCAGTTCAGTCTGCCCAGCGCGGCTCACCCGGCCAGGGGAGGGGTGTACAGATGGCGCGGGGCTCCCCCCTCCACTCCCTCTCCTTACCGTTTCCGCGTCCAGTCAGCTATTCCCCCCTACTATTCCCTCGCATGCTGGGTCAAGCCCCGGCTCTTTCTCTCTTACTTATATCATTTTCTCTCCCCAACCTTATCCTTCCCTCCTATCCCCACTTCACTCCCCTCTTTTCTGATCATTTGCTTGCTTGTGTGGGGGCTTCCCCGAGCAGCTAGCCCGAGCTCCAATCCCGGGAGTGAAAGGGGACCCTTAGCCCAGGGTATCGTGCCCCCTTCCCAGGGTAACGGGACCTCTGCCCGAGGAAGCGGGCTCCTTGGCAGCACGGGTCAAAGCTGCCCCCTCGCCCATGGTCATGGGCACCCCAACGGCAGCCAGAGTGAAGGTATTTCGACGCCAATTGTGAAACTATTCCTTCATAAGAAACACCAAGACACACAAACCCAGCTTGAACCCTCCTCTAGCAATCAAAATCTTATTGAAAACGAATAGACTTGCTGATCGGAACGTTCTCCGAACAACAATCTGCATTAAAGAGTATAACTCCCAGACGCAGGAATGCGGAAAGGAGGCATCCGTCACAACAACCGCCCCCCCCCCCCCCCCAACACACAACGCCCGATATCCTAACCCCGTGTTATGACCAATCTGCATGCCAAGCTTTCTTCCTCTTTGCATCCCCTCCCCCAACCAGAATTTCCTCTACCTCCACGCCACAAAAAAAAAAAAAAAAAAAAAACACACGCAAACACTCCCCCTACACCTCCCATGGCAGTATCCATGACCAATGCCTCCCCTTGCTCTCCCCCACCACCACCGCCCTCTCCTGACAGTCCGTCCCCTCCCATCACACCATCCATGATCAACGCCCCTCCCAGCTCTCCCCCACCACCTCCAACCTCCCGTGACACTCCGCCCCTCCAGCTGTACCTGCGCCGACCCAACAGACTCGCGACCTTGCTGACGCACGCCAGCCGCTCCCCGCCCGGTGCCACGCAACCGTTTATCCAAGAACAACGCAGAGACCCCAACAACTAGCATGAGTAACGAATCTTCTACGCTAGTAACGCCCAGAAGAAGCTACATCAGAAACAGTAACAGGAAGAACAAGCAAAATCCTCGTCCACCCAACCGCAACTGGGAAGATGCAACACGTCACCACGGGCCTGGAGTCCCTGTCACCCTACCACCCTTCCTCCTACTCCTCGAGCAGCACCTCTCGTCCTCAACAACTACGTAGAACGAGCGGAGACACATCAAACCCATCATCAAGATGAGGATGGCTTCGTCCCCGTTACCTCGAGGAAACGAGAAAGAAAAACGAGGGAGGAACGCGATCCCCTGCTAGGCGCCGACCGTCCTAAGGTAGCGTTCAACGAAACATTTCGAGCTGTCAACCAGATACAAACGAAGAAGATTTTAACACTTCCTCGTTAATGATTTTAGCAACACATCTAATGTAAAAACGTTTTAAACAAAAATGGCACATGAGTACTACTCTCGCTTCACCGTTACTATAAGGGACAAAGATATAAATCGCAAACTTTTTATAGAGTCCGACGTGTTCCCCAATAACGTGTGCGTGTGTGTGTGTTGTGTGTTGTGTGTTGTGTGCGTTATTCACTGTACATTGAAGAAGGTCGAACCGTGAACCATGAATGAACCTGAATGTATGTCTTGTAAATCGAAAAGCCGACGTCAGGTGAGGAGACCAGTTTAAGGGAATTTTGCTCTTCCCTGTCACCCTGCGTCTCTGTCTGTCAATTAAGTTTGTATTGTAGGAAGGACACACCGAGCATTGTGTACTCTTCGAACGTCTTTGAACTCCGTGGGGACAGACTGTTCACCAACGTTACACCATCAATGATGATGGTGTCGGCGTCTGGCTCTACCTCAGGGGTTGCAAATTGTGTCTCAGGAATGGTAGTGAGGTGGATTTCTGACAGGTGTGGAGCTTCCCACCATCGCTGAGGGCAGCAGGATGTGACTCGTCTCATGACAGAAAAACTCCCTCAAGTAACACACCCTGCTCTGGTATGATATGAACAGCTCGGAGAACAGTTGACAGTCTTCCTTCAGCACTCTTTGCTTTGAAGAGTCAGCAGGGGCTGGTGCCTGTCGGAAGAAGTCAACCCTGTTCTTCTTGATTGGTTCATAGGAGGTGGATTCTTCCTCCTCTTCCAGTCCTTTCATAAACTCCTTGTCTTTCTTAAAGGCTGTCTAACTAAACATCTATGTTAAACTACATGCAATCTACAGTAGTCAACTGATGTGGGCTTATTAGCCAGAATTTGGGACACTTAAGTAACTATTTAGCTACACTAGACTAATTATTCAGATGATATTGAACTCCATGCTGAGTTTCACAACAGCGGTGCCACCAGTGTGCCCTGGCTGTCCATTGACATCCGCTCTGTTGAGCTATTACTTTACACCATTTGTCAGTTAGTAAGTCCATGATTCCAAATTCGGATTCTACACAGTGAAAGGTGTATTATTCGACACCAAGATATTGAAATACAACAAGACTTCCCGATTTTATTACGAAATACAGTGTTACCGTATATTCAATGGCGGCCATTTTGAAAAATGGCCTCCATCTTGTATTTTTAGGTGAGTGACCGGTTTTATCAAAAGAGCAACACCCAAGGAGAGTGTATGTCAATTTTGGTCTTCTTTCCGGAAATGAACGATTCTCCTGTGACTTGCAGTTATCCGCTCCACTAAATTATGTAAACTTCCGTACGTCGGTAATAAACAATCTTTACTAATACTGCAATAAACAGGGCGAGGGATAGACAGAGAAAGAGGGGGGGTGGGGATTTTAAAATGTTCATTTCCTGGCGCAATGCTGTCTGTTCACACAAGAAGACCGCTACAACCTGCTTGTTTCCTAATATTTCTGTTTCTCGTGAAGTGAAATTCTCTTTTACATCATAGTTGATATCTTTTATAATCATCTTTATAGATAAAAAGACACAGGAATGTTCCCCCCCCCCCCCCCCCCCAAAAAAAAAAAAAAAAAATCCAACCTGAAATAATTTCTGATCGATGCCTGGAAACTTTATCGCGGCGCCAAGGTGTCTGTCGCGACCGGGCGAGAAGCTAGTGGCGACGACGGGTTTCTGAGTTTCCTTTCTCATGCATTATAATGCACACAAAGAAGAGTTCTTTGACCTACGTACACAGGCCTTGGTTGGCCTTGTGGAGTGAGAATATGAGGGACGGCATGTAAAGTAACTACTGTCATGGTTGTATTCATATGATGATGAGGAAACAGTTCAGAGAATAGAGATGACCCTTTGCTGTTTAGACGAAACATGGAATATTCATCAATCATCACATTGTTTTCTTGTTTTATGTACTAATCATTATCTATCTATTTGTCTGTTTGTTTATTTATCTATCTACCTATTCATCTACCTCTACCTTTTATACCCTCTTCTCTGATCTGATTGTCAAGGAATCCCTGGAAACAACTTGGGATCGGCCTCCTCATATGCCAACCTCAGCCTCGCAGGTCCAGGATGTGTAAAATCTTTTCATTGAGTGACCTTGAGCTGTTTGATATTAGCTGGCATTTAAGAGGCAGGTAAATTTGCAGTTCTGATATGAACCCAAAAAATATAGTGAAGGTTGATTTTTTTTCCTATCAATGTTAATGGAAGAATGTCTGGATGAGCAGACTCTCTCTCTCTCTCTCTCTCTCTCTCTCTCTCTCTCTCTCTCTCTCTCTCTCTCTCTCTCTCTCTCTCTCTCTCTCTCTCTTTCTCTCTCTCTCCCTCCCTCCCCTCTCTCTCTCTCTCTCTCTCTCTCTCTCTCTCTCTCTCTCTCTCTCTCTCTCTCTCTCTCTCTCTCTCTCCCTCTCTCTCAAAGTCATTATGGATCATACGCTTTTGTTCCCAGTCTGGACATGAATTAAAAAGCTGTTTCTTAAACTACCTGAAAAAAAAACAACAAAAAAAACAACAGGAAAACAACCATTGCAGATAGCACATTAGTGATACCGTGCGTGGTTGTGTTAACATCATCAGTGGTACTATGCGTGGGTGTGTTACCGTGTGTTAGTCGTTATAGTACGTACTCGTCAACGTGCGTATCCATATTAATACTAGTGAGCATGTGCGTGTTAAGTGATCACTTAGATAGTGTGCGTGCTATTTCTAGTGTTGCCTCGCTATAGGGTATTCGATTTAAGAAACTTTGCAATAATAAATGAAAACCGTAACTTCCATTTTCTTTATTCCACTCACTACAGTCAGCTAAAACAGAGAGCAAAAAGATCACGGGCGGGAGAGTTCATGAAAATCACTAAGATCCAGATTAATCGAGGTTCTCATATCCAAGAGCATCATCATAATTAACGAGAAACCTGAACTAAACTCTATCCCTCCTCAAATGGTAGCAGAGCGTGGTTCTCTTAAGTGCTGAATGTTGTGAGTTGGATAAGAGAATGAACATGGAGTCCGAAGAACACATCTTCGCGTTGCTGGGGTTCAATACTACTTTCGTACTTCGTGTTTAAGGAAGTGAAGGGACGTCATGGGAGGTGTGTTAGTCCGGTCGCGAGCAACGCCGCGTTCATGGGAGGGACGCCGGACGCGTGCTCGAGCGGATTGGAACCTGGCAACGGGGAACGCAGCTCATGAGACAGTCGCCAATCAGACTCGACAGTTTAAGAAACCACTAGTGATTAGAAATGACCCTAAGATAGATGTTTTCAATGGTAAGGGAATGGTAAAGAGCTGGACTAGGAAGGTAGAGCGTGTACTAGCGCAAATGTCTGAGGATGAGGACGACAGAGTGATTTCGTCTTAAATCACATAGACGGAGCCGCAGCTGAGAGACTGTATAACTGTAGACGTGAATGGATATGTGTAAAGGATGTCTTTGACGAATTATTGAAAGTGTATGGTCAGAGTGTATCAGTATGGGAGTTATACGAACGAATGGCTGCCAGGAAACAAAGGACTGATGAGACGCCATGGGAATTTCTGGACGCATTGATAGGAGTTAATGATGAATTTCAGAACCAGGGAGATTGCTTTGATAAGAGGTTAATAGGTGAATGCATGGCTAGGACTGTGTGAACCTTTACTAAGGATGAAAAAAGAAAAGAAGAATGGAAGATAGACAAGAGCAGTGGGTAGAAATGGAAATGTTTCTCAGAACGTAAGAATACTGTAGGAAGTGTTAATGATAGGAGTATAGATGAGAAAGTTTGGGTAAAGAGTAAGACTGTCAACGATATACTGTGCTACCGGCGTGGTGAGACGGGACATATCTCCCGGTGGTGTCCGAGAGCAAGTGAGAGGTATGAGAGTGAGCGAAGCCGGCGTTACTACGAGCCTAAGGTGGGAAACTCAGACGGCTCTGTGGGACAGCAATCCGCCACTCATAGGAGCCCAATGCGTCGGTAAATACAGATTTCGGCGGACGAAAGCAAAGGGCGTTTCTCGTAAATCGGGGAGATGACGATGTAAAGCTACATTCTGAATGTCCAAAGATAGTAGTCAAAATAGAGGGCACTGAAGTGGTCAGCTTATGTGACACAGGGTCAGAGGTTTCCCTTATAAGTAGAAGAGCGTATGAGGACTAGCGTAAAAGGAGAGGCATCGAGTTAAATCCGACTACGATGAAATTGAGATCTTTCGGAGGGCAAGTGTTGGCAAGTGAAAGGTATATTTCGGTAGACATGGAGGTTTCAGGGAGGAAAGTTAATGATGTTGGGTTATTAGTGTGTGATGAGATTGGGGATGCGTATGACTGCTTGTTAGGGATGAGTGTCAGAGGGGAAGGAAGTCGAAGCGAGAGAAGGAAGTATTAGAATGGTCAGACAGGATGAACCCTCACCAGTAAAAGTGTGCAAAGAGAATTTAAATGGATGCCAAAACGAACAGTTAATAGGGTTGTTGGAGGACTATAGGGACATCTTTGCAAGCGAACAAGCGCCGATAGGGAGAGCCACGGGCATGCAACATGTGATACCGTTAACCACCGACGCACCGATTCGGGTCCCGTACAGACGTACACTACCTAATCACATTGACGAAGTGAAAGATCACACAACAGCTGTCACGGCAGGGAATCGTATCCCCGAGCTCTAGTCCGTACGCGGCAGCTATTGTAATGGTGAGAAAAAAGGACAAGAGTTTGCGGCTTTGCATAGATTACCGCAAGTCACGGCTCGTCAGCGGTGGTGTGGACATCATGGTAATCGAACTCCTAATTAACCTAGTCCGAGAGCGACCTGCTATATATGATGCAAGTGATTCCAGGCACCGAGACCGTGATGTCATAGCTGCTCTCTGGAGGGAGGTTGCTACTGAATAATATTTTTATTCATTATGGACTACTGTTAAGTACTATAGGCCTACTTCCGACTCGTGGTATATTCCTATATAGTTAAACTGTTCCTTTAATACAAATGTCAAATTACCACTGCCTTTGCTTTTCTTAATTAAATACATAGTGAACCTTGCGAATATAACAAGTGTACCCTACTTGGATAACAGGATAAAGTTTGGCATAATGGATGTAATTGTGGAGAACTGAATAATTATGAATGTGTGTATATGTAGTGTATGTGTATTATGTAGTGCGTGTGGATGTGTATGTGTGGATGTATGTGTGTGTGTGTGTGTGTGTGTGTGTGTGTGTGTGTGTGTGTGTGTGTGTGTGTGTGTGTGTGTGTGTGTGTGGTCCAAATGGTTAATGGATAATAATTTTTCAAGATGTCACGAACTGACATCGCTTCAGCAACACAGCAACTACTGCAGCAAGCAACTGTGCATCCAGTTATCGCCTTGGCATGACGAGAGTTGACGATGTTGGTGGAAACGGGGTTTCGTCAAGTCATCAACCGTCAAATGACTCGCGCTGATTTGACGAGACGGTAACTTTTCAAAACGAACGTCCACCACCGACCACGGAACTGACCGATTTTTGGTCTGCTCTAGCCAAGGGGGGCTTCGCCCCCCCTGGACCCCCTCTCTCCCTCCGCTCTCCCGCGGATACGCAGAGCACTGTCAACGCTCAACAGTCATTGCCAGTTTTCGCGAGGTTTTGGCTTTCAATGCTCTGAGAGCTTCACCAAGCTTTGAAGTGAGTGTATCGTGGTCAATTTGTGATGGTCTTTGGTTGAGGTAGATTGGGACTTGTGTTGTTTTAAGGCAAAATAACTCATTCCTACACCTCTCCTGCGCATTTTTTTCGAATTTTGCGCATGCGCAATAATAAGGTCAAGCTTGAGTGACCTCGCAAACGACCTGTCAATCATTACCACCACCTATAACGACCATCAACGCACCATCTTGCTTGCCTATCTGAAGTTTAACTGACTTTGAATTTACAATGGCTGCGGGCATGAATATTAACCATTCTAAGGAATTAGATAATGGAAACATCGTTTCGCTCATCCAAGATTTAATGGATGCTCAAAAATTCTCAGACGGGGAGATCAGAGACATGAAAGTACATCTCAGCAAAATAAAAGAAGAAAACAAGGTACTCCGTACTGAACTAACACGTTCAACCTCAGACCTTGTTAACACTATGCGGGAATTAAAAAAAACGAACGATCGCCTACGATATCTTGACGACCAAAGTAGGAGAAACAACCTAAGATTTAGTGGTATTCCCGAAGATCGGAATGAGAACTGGGAACAAGCACATTTCAAGATAAAGAAAATAGTGAGAGAGCAACTTGGAATAACCCCAGAAATGGAGAGGGTTCACCGAGTGGGAGAAAGCAAAGCCCAGCAAAACAAGCCTCGAGACATAGTGGCGAAATTCTCATGCTACCAAGACAGAGAAAATGTTTTTCAAAACAAACGCAAGCTGCGGGGAACAAACATTTACGTAAATGAGGACCTATGCCCGCATACAATAGATATCCGACGCCAACAACTACCACGACTACGTGAAGCAAGGGAGAGAGGCCAGATTGCTTATTTTAATTACACTAAACTTGTAATAAAGGATCGGCCCTCCACACATCACCACGGACGCGCCCATCGGACCCTACAACCCGTGGCTCCAACACGACCTGCCGCGCCCGCCCCCTCGGTGTCCTCGCTGGCCGAATATCCCATGCCGCCACACCACCACCCTGTCGGCGCCCAGAATATTCCTACTGGTGCTCGTGATGATGCTGCTGCTTTTGCTGACAACGGTGCCGTTACTGCTGCTCGTGCTCTTGGTGCTGATGCCGTTGGTAATGCTACTGTTCCAGCTTGTACTACTATTACTACGAGTGCTGCTACTACTGCTGGCGCCCCTGGTACTGCTACTACTGCTAATGCCCCTGATGCTAGTGCTTCTGCTGGCGTCTCTGGTGCTTCTACTACTGCCCCTGGCACTGGTGCTTCGGCTGGCGCCTCTTGTACTGGTGCTTCGGCTGGCGCTTCTTGTACTGCAGCTACTGCTACTGCCTCTGGTGCTGATGTTACTGTTGGCGCTACTGTTGGTTCCTCTGGAGCTGCTACTACTGCTGGTATCCCTGCCGGTGCTCCTGATGCTGGTACTAATGCCGGTGCCCTTGATGCTAAGTGTGCTGCTAGTTCCTCTGGTGCTGCTACTATTACTGGTACCCCTGGTACTGGTTCCCCCAGTGCTGCAGCTACAAATGATGCCCCTGGTGCTGGCTCCCCTGCTGCAGGTACTTCTACTGGAGCCCTTAGTGCTGGTTCCCCTGGTACAGGTACTACTGCTGGTGCCACGAGAGCTGGTTCCCCTGGCACTGCTACTTCTGCCGGAGCACCTAGTACTGGTGTTCGGCCAAAGCAGGGGAAGAATCCCAAGCCCGGCTCCAGCAACCCCCATCAAGTCGTAAGACATCAGGTCATGAGGGAAACGCGACAGGCTCATAAGAAAACACCGGCAGCCATTAAAAAAGGTTTTTAAACCATAATCTTAGTATCACACGTTGTAGCACATACTTTTCTGCATTCTCAATGTATAACTTTCCATTTAGCGCTTTAGAGCATGAAGAGTTTGTACAATGTATTTTTTCTGAAGATAAGAACTCTTGCTTATGTTTAGACAATTTATTAGAGAAACATTTTACTCAGTGTACAGATAACTCTGATAGCCACGAGAGACACAATGATCCAAATCACTTTCTGAAAAGCAACTTGGATATTCCGCCTAGCAAATATCACTTGCCTGATGCCTTAGACCATTTTCTAGCTGACGTCCCTGAAAAATCCCTTAAAATTATGTGTTTCAATATCAATAGCTTGCCACCTAAACTCGAAGAGTTTCAAACAGAGTGCAAAGCTTTTTTCGAGTGCAATTTTGATATTTTAGGTTTTTGTGAAACAAAATTAGACGATAGTATTCTAAGCTTTTATAATCTTAACAATTATGTAAATTATTCTAACCATATTTCACGAAATAGAGGTGGTGTCTGTATTTATGTCTCAACAAAATACTCGTCAAAATACAGGCCTGATATCACAATGACTCTACCACATATACAAACTATTTTCGTAGAAGTTAAGATGCAAGCAAACAAGGTATTAGTTGGATGCATATACCGACCACCACATAGTAGCCCATGTGATTTTCTGAACAGTTTATCTGAGGTACTAAACATCATCCAACGAGAGAAGTCGACTTCGTACCTGATTGGTGACTTTAATATAGATCTTTTGAAACATGCACATTCCAAAGATGCTGTGGACCTCATATCACTCTTTCACAGCCACTTCCATTACTGCACCATAACATATCCTACAAGAGTAACCACAAACACAGCCACGCTTTTAGACCAAATATGGACAAATGATATCAGGCACAATGTGACGAATGGCATTGTTTATTCTTCAGTATCTGATCACTTCCCAGTCTTTTCTTGTTTTCAATCCAGAGATTCTCCCAAAACACCTAACACTACAGTCATAAAATTCAGAGATTTCAGTGCTGCAAATTTAGAGAACTTTTTGTCACATGTTGAAAACGTCGATTGGCTTAACTACCTTACCTCAACTGAAGTTGACGAAGGCTTCTCCCAGTTCCATAATAGATTTTACACCATTTTTAGCCAATATTTTCCCATAAAACATAAAAAGATTAAGACACAGCACTTAAATAAACCATATATTACCCACGAAATAAAGCAGCTAATCAAGGAGAAGAATAAGTTGCAGAGAAAATTTCAAAAGAAACCAATAACGTATGGGGAGGCATACCGATCAATAAGGAATCAGGTTAGAAATATGATAGGTAATGCGAAAGCCACATATTACAAAAATAAATTAACAGATTCCATAGGTAATAATAAGAAAACATGGGACATCATAAACACAGTTCTTAATAGAAAATCGCAGACTCCTTTACAGGCATTAAGTCCTGATGTATTAAATTCTTATTTTGCCAACAGTGGAGAAGCTCTAGCGAGCAAACTAGAAACGTCGGTAGCCAGTCATGTAAATTATCTAGACAACCCCCTACAAATGTATTTTTCCCCTAGACTCTATACAGAATCTGAAATGTGTAACATTGTAAGAGAGTCTCGAGACAGCTCTGCTGGAAATGATGACATTCCAATGTCTATTATAAAAAAATCTCTGCCTCATATAATTCAGGCACTTACATATTTTTGTAATCGCTCTCTGCAGACAGGTATGTTTCCATCATGTTTAAAAATAGCAAGAGTTATTCCCATACATAAAGGTGGACCACTTGATGAACCAAAATGTTATCGTCCTGTATCCGTTCTCTCAGCATTTGGCAAAATTTTCGAAACCATGATGTATAATAGAATGGTTGAATTCTGTAACTACCACAATATATTATCAAATGTCCAGTTTGGTTTTAGAGCTCAACGATCATCAGAATCAGCATTGCAGTGCTTTACAAATGATGTTCTTAGAGCCTTTGATGGCAATGAATTCATGATTAGTGTATTTCTAGATTTATCTAAAGCCTTCGATACTGTAAATCACCAAATTCTCATAGACAAACTACACTATTATGGTTTTCGTGGTCCTTCCCTCCGATGGTTCCAGAGTTATCTTTCAAACAGAATGCAATATGTATCAATAAATGGACAATCTTCAATAATGTTGCCAGTAAACTATGGAGTCCCTCAAGGGTCAGTCCTTGGGCCACTGCTCTTCAATATATATATAAATGACATGCCAAGATCATCTTCCGCCTTAAACTATGTCTTATTTGCGGATGATTGTACCATATATATCAGTGACAGGAACATTGACATTCTGATGGATAAAATGAACAAAGAACTTGTGAACATTAATACTTGGCTAACCGCAAACAAACTTACCATTAACCCTAGTAAAACTCATTATATAATATTTAACAGACACAAATTATATACGTATCCACTTCCCCAGATCACTATTAATAACAGTAACATAGAGGAGGTAGACCAAACAAAATTTCTAGGTGTTATTGTAAATAAACACTTATACTGGCACAGTCATATCCAATATGTACGTAGCAAAATAGCCAAAATATGCGGCATACTATATTTAACACGTAGCCACTTAAACAGAGAGGCTATGCTAACTTTATACTATTCCTTAGTTTATTCAAATCTAACTTACTGCTTGACAGTATGGGGCGGAGCTAGCAGTACATCATTAAATCCTCTAGTAGTCTTACAGAAGAAAGTTATAAGAAATATCATGGGACTGAAGACCACAGATCATACCAACGAATCGTTTGTCAATTTAAAATTACTAAAATTCAATGATATTTACACTTTCGTATGCTCCGTATATACTTATAAATGTTTGCACAACTTAATTTCATCTCCAAACTATTTTTGTAATAGCACAAACAATGTTTACTCCAGAAGAGACAACTTCAGACTCTGCCCTCCTCTAGTCTCATCTTCTCAATCACAGAGCCATATTAGATATCGCGGTGCCGTTATTTTCAATGGAATTCCCCCTGAAATAAAATCAAAACCTACTCTTGGCAATTTTAAAAGCAGTCTAAAATCCTATCTAATTAACAGCTACACTACATAAAGAAAGTAAAATGAACAGATTAATAATGAGTATTCTACTTTGTCTTGTGCTAGTTAGTCACAGTTCGTTATCCTATTATGAATGTCCAACTGTATATCTATTAATGCATTAAGATTTATTTTTTTCTTATATTGTGCCTAGAATATTTTATTGTTCTATTCAATTGTACTTATATTGTATACTATATGTATGTATGTATGTATGCGTATGTGTGTGTATTGGTATATGTGTATAAGTAGGTATGTGTGTATGTATATATATGTGTATGTGTATGTGTATGTATGTATGTATGTGTATGTATATATGTATATATATATATATGTGTGTGTGTGTATATGTATGTATATGTGTATATGTATGTATATATATATATGTATATATGTATGTATGTATGTGTTTATGTATATGTATATATATGTGCATGTATGTATGTATGTGTGTATATGTATGTATATATATATATATATATATGAGTGTGTGAGTGTGTATGTGTGTATGTATATATTTATGTGTATATATATATATTTTTTCCCAATGCTTATTTACTATTTATTGTTGATTTCATATGTATTTTTATTTTTAGAATCCTATGTTTTAATGTCATAGATAGTGTATAATTTGTAAGCTTTTTAAGGTGCAACACGTCACCAAAAAAGCTAGGTCAGAACTAAACAATGTATATGACTGTATCCGAATACTTTTTGACCAAATAAACTATTTCAATTTCAATTTCAATTATTTAACCACTGCGTGCAGGTTCACTTCCAATGACCGATTTTAGCCTGCCCTAGCCAAGGGCACTTCGTAGCAGAAACCCCAATAAAAAGCTAAAAATATTACATAACCACTACAACTAACCTCATCTCAATACACTACAAAACATAAGATTACTTACTCTTCTGGTGAGGACGATTCATTTCTGGTGAGTACGATGGCTCAGTATATCTATCACTACTGGCCCTGCTTTTCGATCAGTTTATCACAACTGGCACTGCTTCTAGATAAGTCTAAAATAATCACGGTCACTGCACAGATCTTACTCAAGAAAGCTGCGGAGAGAGGCGGCTTCTGCAAGCGCGATCGTTTATATAGGGACTGGCTGACTGGCGTGACGAGGCGAAACCTTGCTTCTGAGCCCGCCGTCAGATGGCACTAACGGATTTCTACGGGGTTCTAACAGGGTTTTGAACGGGGTTTTATACGCACTTAGCTAAGGCCGTCAGAAAGCAAAGAAATGGCGAAATGTAGAGAGGTTTGCGATTTCGAAACCTATATCATGATACTTTTTCTTTCCTGTTTTAAAAATTGGAAGGCCGCTTCTCATGCTTTTGCTTGTATCCTTTTTTCTACTTTTTGTGCAGGATGTGATCATGATTAATTAGCAGGATTAGACGTCATTATCCACATGAGAATCATTTTTATTATACTCAATTATTATTACTGTTATTATCATAATAATTATTTATGTCATTATTATTACTCTCATTATTGGTATTATTATTGTTATCATTATCATCATTATCTTTATCATAACCTTCAATGATGTTATTACCTATATAATTATTACTATTATAGTCACTAAATTTATTTCTAATACTATTATCATTATCATTACTATTATCCTCATCATCATTGGTATTATCATTATCATTGATATTGTTATCATTATCATTAACTACATTATCATCAATTTCAATGTCATTATCCTCATTATTAGTATCATTATCGTTAGAATCATTATCATTGCTATTGTTACCATTATCATTCACTTCATTGCCATCATTTTCAATGTCATTATTAAAATTATCATTAAAATCATCATTATTATCACCATTGTAGATAAGGGTCCAAATGAGACTGAAAACTAACATTCTGTTAGCATTACTAGTATTATCATACCATTATTATTTTTACTGTTATTGTTATCATTATAATTATTACCATCATCGTTATTGATAATACTGTTATTATTATGATTACTATCAACATCATTATCATTACTATATCATCATTATCATTATCATCATCTATATTGTCATTATCACTACTCTATTATCATCATTATTATTATTATTGATGTTATCATTATCATTATCACTATTGTTATTATCATTATTATATCATTATCATCAATATTATAGTTACCATCATTATCATAATAATCACAATTATCACTATCATTATCATCATCATCATCATCATTATCCTCCGTGTGCCAATCTGCCAGATTTGGATGACATAAAACTTTTTCGTCCATGAACTGAAAGGACACATGGTAACTCTCTCTCTCTCCCTTCCCCTCTCACTCTCTCATTCTCTCATCCTCCCACACACCCCTCCCCTCCTCTATATATCTCTCTCCTCTACCTACGCCCCCCCCTCTCTCTCTCTCTCTCTCTCCCACCCTTCTTTCTCTCCCTCTATCACTCTTTCTCCCTCTATCTCCCTCCCTCTCTCTCCCTCCCTCTCTATTTCTATCTCCCTCTCTCTCCCTCTATCCCCCCCTCTCTCTCTCTTTATCTCTTTCCCTCTCCCTGTCTCTCTCTCCTTCTATCTCTCTATCTATCTGTATATCTATCTATCTATCTCTGTCTATATATCTATCCATCTCTCTGCCTCTCTCTCTCTCT
>NW_028234437.1:13324681-13329681 GCF_977035675.1 Penaeus japonicus
GTAGCAGCTACGCGCCTCGGGGTGAAGTCCCCCCACTAGCTTGTTCCATCCAGGGACCACGTGACTGCCACCGGAAGATTCCCTCGCGTCGCCTGGCCGCTGCAGGGTTTTCATGACACTCTTATAGCACGCGGATAGCAGGTCTTTGTGTGTATCATCATTCCACACGTGATTCTGACAATGAACTAGATACGGAGGGAGATCTAACGCTTTTAGCATTTGCTCAGTTTTCACGTAAGATAACGATCTTTATTTTTCACTGTATATGAGACTCGACTATCATTCGTTCCTGTGGCTACGGGAGTTACGACCAGGGCTGCTATGGTGACTCCCAGGGCACGGTGATCACTGCTAAGGACGTCATGCCACTTCGCGTCACTTACCCATGTGTAGGTGTCACAACATGATTAAAGTCACGACAAAATCCTAAGGGTTCACCGCCAAACCTAGAATGAGGATGCGCATTGTAGTCACCTATAGCCCTGGCATTGTTATTAGGGTGATGAATTTTGGTCAGATAATTTATATATTCAGCATCGTTATCCTTATTAGTATACGGCAAAAACAGTTGATTATTCTTGGACTATTCCCCCCAGTATCAGTATCTGCTTCTGCACGTGGTACCCCTTTTTCTTTTCCTGTAAAGAAAAGCAACGCCACCGTATTATAGATATGTGTGTATGCGTGAGCGTGTGTGTCTATGAAATATATATATATATATATATATATATATATATATATATATATATATATATAACTATATATGTATATATATGTACATATACATAAATATATATGTTCTAATATATATATATATATATATATATATATATATATATATATGTATATACATATATGTATACATACATACACACACATACACTTTATCATCATTAAGCATTAACATAACTTATTTTTAAGCATCATCACTATCATTCTTATCAACCCCATCTTAAATTTTATCATCATCATCATTATCATTATCGTCGTCTGGTCACCGGCATCATCATCATCATCATCATCATCATCTTCATTCTCATTATTCTCACTTTTATAAACATCATCTTCCTCCTCTTCCACATCATCATCATCTTCATCATCATCCTTCTCCTTCACGTCGTCATCATTCTCACACACTAACAGCTTCCTCCTGTCATCCTCATGACTCTGCTGCTCTCATATCCATTGCAAAATGATGACACTTACAGAATGTTCATCAACAGCAGGGACAGCATTGCAACGTAATGAGAGAAGCGCCTCTCATTGCTAATTGATGTTTCCCGTCAGTTTTGTTTATCAATTTTCTTTACATTAGACAAATCGAGTTAGATTATATATATATATATATATGTATATATATATATATATATAAACGTAAATATATACATATATATGTATATATATAAAATATATATATATATATGTATATATATACATATATGTATGTATATACATATATTTATATATATATATATACATATATTTACTTATATATATATATATATATATATATATATATATATATATATACAATATATATATATATATATACACAAAATATATATGTATATATATATATATATATATATATATATATATATATATATATATGCATATATATACATATGTATATACATAGGTATATATAATATATATATATATATAATATATATATATATAACATATATATATATATAATACATATGTATATATATGCATATATATATATATATATACATATATATATATGCAGCTTCTGAGCGTTGCAATTGGTCTCTTGATGGAGAATAGAACTAAATAGCTTGAGGGCCCTCTACATTTCTATAAAAAATAAAAGAATGAAAATAGATAAAAATCATATGAGTGCATTACCCTATCCTCAGCTTGTGAGAACATTTTTTGTGCATAGTTCGATTGACTTTGACCGCAAAGACAGCTGTAATATTGGATTATATCGTTCATTCTCATCACCATTATTGTTGTTGTTATTACTGTTGTTTCTTACAACATTAACATCATTATTATTGCCTTATTGTCATTAATATGTGCATATATGTATATATATATGTATATATATATATATATATATATATATATAATATGTATATATATAATATATATATTCATATATATAATATGTATATATATAATATATATATTCATATATATATATATATATATATATATATATAGTATGAATGCTATAACTGTTATTAATATTATCCTCATTATTTATTTCGAAAATTATATTGATATGGCGAAACATAGTATGTGCAAAAAAAATGCATTGTGATATGTTCTTTTGAAGTCACGTGTTATAATTGCGAAATAAAAGCTTGTTGTTTGAAATAACCCTTTCTTGTTAATGAGTCAGTGCAAGGTAATGGTTAGAAGGCATAACATTTATTTCTTCGTCATTTCTTGTTGTTAATATTTGTTTGTTTTTTCATGTTAATCGTATTCCGATCATTATCATCAGAATCATTTATATTCCTATTGTCATCATTACTGTCAATTAACAAGGTCATTGCTGTCGTTATGGTTCTCATCATCATCGAAAAGAGGAGGTCACACATACTCCCTTCCAACATACATACGTGTAGAGAGAGAGAGGGAGAGAGAGAGAGAGAGAGAGAGAGAGAGAGAGAGAGAGAGAGAGAGAGAGAGAGAGAGAGAGAGAGAGAGAGAGAGAGAGATTGATTTGATACAGTTTATTTGCAGAACAATTTACATGCCCTGCAAAAAGCCAGGGTAAGATGTCAAGCATCTATCCAAACTGGCTAAGCTTCTATTGCGTAAAGGGCTTAGTCAAGCACAAATCTTACATACCTGAGGGGCTGCATTATACTGGTTAACATATTTACATGTTTTACCTAGTCGGTAAAAAACCTTTTATGTCACTGATCATGTCAAAGACAAGACCAGTGTCTATATTAAGATTAATATAATCTACAAGTGATGTTCTTTGCACAGTGCTGTTCGATCGATAGGATGCAGTTTCCGTACAGCAAAGCAAGTAGTGGTTGAGACTATGTGATTTGGCTTTTTTGCACAATTTACAGTGGTGATATGTGACTGGTTTTGCATCCAAAACTGCATCCTGCACATATTGTATAGTATAGTGATAGCCTATGCGTAGCCTGGTTAGTATAATTTGTTGCCTCCGTGACAGACCTTTATAAATTTCATAGGGCTTGTCCATGTATGATGTCCCGGCAATACTTTCATAATGCCAGATAGTGCCATGTCCATTCTTTTTCATCTTTTCTGTAGCCCATACCTGATCCTCATAATCTCTTAAAGAGCTATTAATACGTCTTTTCATCTGAGTAAGAGATAATGGTATAGCATAGTGTGGTTCTTCATAGGAAAGTGCGAATTTGGCTAACTGGTCAACTTTTTCACATGATGGTATTCCTACTGTATATGAGACGGTATCCAGTGCAGTGACACTTGTATACCCTGCTCTGAGAGTCTGGAAATTTGATGTAGGATGTTTTTAGATACCATGTTTTCTGGGTTAAATACAGTGAGTCTATAGAGGGCACCCTGACTGTCAGAAAAGACAGCCAGGTGGCGCCCCTGTTCACTACCTTACTTTATGGCATGGTATATGGCTAATGATTCAGCATCAGTTGTGCTTGCCCAGTCTGAAATCCGCACACTTTCTCTATAAGAAATGTCGGGAAAGAGAGAGGGGGAGAGAGAGAGAGAGAGAGAGAGGGAGAGAGAGAGAGAGAGAGAGAGAGAGAGAGAGAGAGAGAGAGAGAGAGAGAGAGAGAGAGAGAGAGAGAGAGGGGGGGGGGGAGAGATTAAGATTAAGATTATATGGAGGGATACAGAGATATCATAAAATAAGTAATGGTAAAGAATGATGCAGGGGCAAGATGAAAGCTGCAGGGATACATGGGCACACCGGAAAATGTAAAAGTGGAGAAATACAATAAAATATGCACATAGATGTAAAGACACAGTAAAAGATATAGATAGATGCAGATATACAATGAAATAAGAGATCCAGAGAGATCCAGAGGTACAATGGAAAATGTAAAGATACAGGGATACAAATACAATGAAGTCCGAAGAGATACAGAGAGCTGCACTTGTACAGTGGACGATGCATAGATATAAATACAATGAAATGTGTAGACAATGAAATATCTAAAGATACGGAAAGATGGAGAGATACAATGAACATGTAGAGATGATTATGCGAATTACAGAGACGAAGAGAGATATAGAGATACAGGAAGATATACAGAGGTAGAATGCGAGATACTAGACGTGTTTAGATAGATAAAGTGAAACAGAAAGAAATTTGGAAGAGAAGGAGAGGGAGGGTCAGAAAGATCGGTCTTATCATTTTCCATTTTTTAAAGAAAAGACGTAGTAAACAGATACTGTATATTATGATTTTTTTTTCAAAAGATCTATCA
This sequence comes from Penaeus japonicus, assembly GCF_977035675.1. NCBI lineage: Eukaryota > Metazoa > Arthropoda > Malacostraca > Decapoda > Penaeidae > Penaeus > Penaeus japonicus. The sequence continues at coordinate 13,329,118 of NW_028234437.1, forward strand.
TTTTTCAATAGATATAAGAAACGTCAGTGTGAAACATGGTCATCAAATGTTAAGCCATCATCCCCATGTTTCACTATAATACTTACATGGGATTATCGAGATCATGTGAATTTTCTTTTGTTGTTTCGAGAGGGTGATGTGTGAAGTGAAATTTTAGACAGTTTTTCCGTTAATTCGCCCTACGCCTGGCAGTGCATTCACCAGTCAATCAGCGTCCACAGAAACTAATGATCTCATCAGCCAAACTTTGAACACGTTGATAGATTGTCTCTACAAAGAACGACCTAAATTAAAACTCACGTATATGCAGTCTTAGAGTTATCTTCATTACCGTCATCATCATCATCATTATTATTATCATCATCATCATCATCATCATCATCATCATCATTATCATCATCATCATCATTCAGACTTCACATGAAATCCAACAATTTCTTGCCATGTATGTTTAATGTTTACTTTTGCTTTGTCGATTTGACTGATTTTGTTGTATTTGTTGCACTTCCCGCCCACAACATACACGTTTTTGCATTGCACTGCAGTGGCATCACTCTTCCTCAG
>NW_028234437.1:13349681-13351874 GCF_977035675.1 Penaeus japonicus
ATCGTTAGATGGCGTTAACCAGCATAGCCACATGCCCCCCATACTCATGTGGATGAGTATGGGGGGAGTATCGTTTGGCGCCATCATTCCCGGTTGTGCTGGGGCAGGTCGCAGGATTTTGCCCTTTGTGTCGGCCGCTGTTTTTTGCTCTGCTCGCGATCCACCCACCGCGTCTCTGAGGGAGGTTCGTTTAGAATGACGGGGATTCTAAAAAGGTAGTAGAACACTTATCTTAAGTGGCACGGGAAAATACCGAATCCTTAATAACCTCACGGGTCTATGAGGTAGACGACTGTGGCAGCTACCGGCCTCGCTCGTCCATTTATTCGTGCTTTTTTTTAAATTAGTTCTTGTAAATTCATTGTCCTTTGTTTTTTTTGGCATTATCAACCATGACTGGATTCTGCGTATGTGTGTATGATTTTTGAAGTTTAGAATGTTGATCAATCTATCCTGTTTTCTTTAAAATGATTTTGTTACCCTGCACACTATTACCCATGAGGCATTCCAGGAATTAAACCAGTCGCTTTTAAATCTACTATTTCAATAACCGAAACAAGTATTTACATAAATGATGAAAGAAATTAAGATGAAAATTGATTATCATTAATTCTTTATGAAGTGCATTAGTCTAATGATTAGTTCGTTAATTGGGTACTACAGTACCTTTCCTCGGAGTCGCCGGCCGGAGGAAGACTTCTCCAAAGTGGGAATGAGAGACATTTAGCTCTGTAGGATTCGCCATGACTAGCAGGTGGGACACTGGCCCTTGTTTAATGAAATGATGTTGACTTTAAAAAGAGAAAAAAATACCGTTGTTATCATTTGCATTTGTTGTATTTACTATCATCATCATGAGATCCGCCATTATTATTGCCGGTGTAACTTTTTGGCATTGTTCTGCTCAGCACATCCTACACACCAGGACCGAAATGAGCAGGATGAGGAGACCCTATGCAATACTAACAGTGATAATGATAGTTACGACATCCGGTGCCACACTTCGGAATCGGAAGGGCCTCCAAACGAGTGATCCTTATCCTCCCTCCCTCCCTCCTTCCTCTCTCTCTCTCTCTCTCTCTCTCTCTCTCTCTCTCTCTCTCTCTCTCTCTCTCTCTCTCTCTCTCTCTCTCCCCTCTCTCTCCTCACCTCTCTCCTCTCTCTCTCCTCTCTCTCCCCCCCTCCTCCTCTCTCTCTCTCTCTCTCTCCCCTCTCTCTCTCTCTCTCTCTCTCTCTCTCTCTCTCTCTCTCTCTCTCTCTCTCTCTCTCTCTCCCTCTCTCTCTCTCTCTCTCCCCTCTCTCTCTCTCTCTCTCTCTCTCTCCTCTCTCTCTCTCTATCTTCTCTCTCTCTCTCTCTCTCTCTCTCTCTCTCTCCTCTCTCTCTCTCTCTCTCTCTCTCTCTCTCTCTCTCTCTCTCTCTCTCTCTCTCTCTCTCTCTCTCTCTCTCCTCTCTCTCTCTCTCTCACTCTCTCTCCCCCCCCTCTCTCTCTCTCTCTCTCTCTCTCTCTCCCTCCCTCCTTCTCTCTCTCGCTCCTCTTTCTCTACTTCCCTCCCTCCTTCCCTCCCCTTTTCTCTCTCTCTCCTCCCCCCTCTCTCACACGTGTTGAAATGCATTGTTGTTCTTTTGCTGATGTTACTAGAAGTCGACATCACAAGTTGCCATGACGCTATTATTATTATTTTTTATTTATTTATCATCTACTCTTATGAAAGATTTATACTGAACAAGTTGAAAACAAAACAACAAAGGAAAACACAGTAACTGTATATGACGTAAAAAAAAAACGAATACAGAGAGAGAGAGAGAGAGAGAGAGAAAGGGGGGGGGGAGAGGAAATGGAATGAGTAGTAAGGATAAACTGGATTTGCGGAGCTGATGCTACACCAGGCTTGTATGCACGCTTGTATGCCCGCCCGTGTCAGCGTGTGCTGACTCGTGAAGAATGTGGCAACGAATGTTGGGAGCGCTGGGAAGGGAAGCCGGCACGTCACCGCTGTACCAACCAGACGCATGAATAACTAGTAAAAAATACTAACTGCTCAGAGGTTAAATCCTTCTCTCGAGGGAAAGTCGCGGGGAACCTTTGTTGGATTCCTTCGCAGGACGGGATGAATTAAAAGGATGGGAATGAACGCATTGGGCAACCTTGCGCGCGCGCGAGAGAGAGAGAGAGATAGGGAAAAGAGAGAGCA
>NW_028234437.1:13351974-13361974 GCF_977035675.1 Penaeus japonicus
CCACGGTGCTATATAAATATTGACAGAAACAGTAGGTTTATCGATGGTTAGAGAGGATCTAATACCGACATTATCTGTTGAGGTCATGGAGTCTATTGCACCAGCGGCTATTCCCGCCGCGGTGCTGTGGCCCTAACCTGCCGGCGCAAAACATCCCTGTTGGGACTGCTGGGGCTGGACCTGGCTTACCTTGGCGGCATAAGTCAGCGCAAGCTGGCCGCGGTTCTAAGACGTAGGGGAGGGAACTCCTCTACTCCCGACTCTACCTCTAGGCGCTCGGTGCGAGTGCACATAAGGGCTCCAAGACAGAAGAACGCGGTCGTAACACTCATTCCTGGCACAACATTCAAAACGTTTCAGAGTGTGAGTTCGTTGGCCCGAGCCATAACACGCCCCCCCCCCAATTGACCCATAAGTCTACTTTAGATTCTAATCAGGGATTTTATATAACATCAGTAAAGACATTTTCTATCAGCTCCCATTTGTGTCCAGAAATGCACTTTTAATAAATTGAGTGCTTTTTTTTTTTACATTTATTCTTTAACTCCCTCGACGTCAACAATGTGGTCTTTTTTTCTTTTTTTTTTTCTCCCAATTTAATGCTAACTATCAAAGAGTATAGACCAAGGAATCTAGCTGAATTTTGAATAGGTATTTGGGGGTGGTTGTCTAGAGTTAGCTGATGTTGGGCTTATTTCCCTTCTCTCCTATGTGTAAAGACCACGCCAATACTCTTTCTTCTAATGGAAGGACAACTTTAAAACCCACTGGAGGCCCCAGTTATGAATCATATCCAGTGCCAATTGCAGGATCTGGATTCGGCCAGAGAACTCTGTATTATTGCTAGAGTTGCCATAATTGCACAATCATCGGCGTACAGTTGAGTATTTAAGATTCCCGAGGAGGAGATGGTAAAATGTTTTCATTTATCATACATAGAACAATAATGTTGGAGATCAAGACACTTCCTTGTGGGACCCACCGTTTGCCTGGACAAAAAATGTCCGAGAAAAGATTGAGCATTGTCCAGAGAAAATAATTTGACAGAAAACGTTCTGTCAGGAAATGAAACTTTTGGATAAAACAAGGCAAGTTTCCACGTAATCCGAAATCATAAAGTTTTTTCTGAGTAGGCCATGTCCGCCATGTCATGTCGTAGGCTTTTTTCTATATCTAAAAATACTGAAATCAAAAAATCCTTTTTTCGGCAAATGCCTCATGAATATGACTTTCCAGTTTTAAAAAAAAAAAACAAACAAAAAAAAAACCAGACTGATCGAGAGTTTTGAGTCCCTTTTTCGGAAGCCACGCAACTGCTCGTCAACTAGTAAATTCCTGGTATTTAAAAAAATACAATAGCCTACTATTTATTTTTAAAACAATTCTATTTCCATGACCTTGCATAAGCCAGCTTGTCAACGCAATTGGGCGGTAAGAGATGGCGGAATTACTGGGATTTCCCCCTCCTTTCAATATGGGAATTATGTGGGCGAAGTGCCATGAATTTGGAATAGTCTGGCTTTTTCAAATATCATTGTACACTTCTAGCAACTTAATCATGGGATCATGATTAAGATGCTTTATCATCTCATATCGAATCTCATCGGGGCCTGGGGATGTTCCTCTACAGGCTTCTAGGGCTCGGACAAGCTCATTCATAGTTAGATCTTTATTATAATCAAGGTTATCTCCTGTGGCAAAGTGAATTGGTTGCAGCTCGGCTGCTTCCTTGGTGGTCAGGAATGCAGGATTGTAGTTTTCCGAGCTGCTTGTATAAGAGAACTGCCTGGCGATTGTGTTAGCAATGTCTCATGTAAGATGTTTCTGTTTTTTATTGATTGTTTTTTTCTATTTATTCTATTGACTGTGGACCAAACCTCTGAAATTTTAGTATTGCTATTGATCGTAGAGACAAAGCTTCGCCAGGAGTCTCTTTTGGCTTGTCTGATTGTTCTACGAGCCCTAGCTCTCGCTTGTTTGTATTTGCGAAAGTTCTCATTTGTGATATTATTATGGAAAAGCCTGTAGGCCCTATTTCGTTCACATACCGCCCTGCGGCAATCTGGTGTCCACCATGGAACTCTATGCTTAACGCTATCTGTCGAAGTCTTAGGGATGGTTGCCATTGCTGCATTTATAATACAATTTTGAACATTGTTTACTTTATCATCAATGGTTTCTCCAACAACTTCGTGCTTGACGCTCCTTGTGAAGGCGACCCAATCTGCTCTTTTTACGTTAAATTTGGGTGCTGAAGGCGTCCTCGTGGTGTCGCATGAATATTGAATACAAATAGGAAGGTGATCGCTTCCCAACGAGTCGTCAATGGTGTGCCACAGGCACTTGGCTGTTAGTGTTGAAGAAACCAGTGATAGGTCAATAAAGCTCAAATTACCGGTATTATCGTCTATTCGCGTTGGACTACCATCATTTAGAAGAACCAGATCAGAGTCGTTGATCAACTTAACTACTTGCTCACCTCTACCATTCACCCGCAGGGATCCCCATGATGTATGACGAGCATTGAAATCACCTAGAATTAATTTATTGTTTGTCAGACTGTCCTGAATAGCAAAAAGCTCATCATAGATTAACATTTTATCAGGTGGACAGTAAGCTGAGCATATAGTCAGATACGTGTTATTGAATTTTACTTTGCATGCGACGTGTTCCAAAGTAGAATTAATCGTCACTTCAGTGAAAGGGAGATTCTGGTGAATGTACATGGCGACTCCGCCTCCACCCCTTCCCTCTCGGTCTTTTCTACAAAGATGGTAGTTTCTTAGCGATACGACCTCGTCAGAGACTTGGTCGTTTAAATGGCTTTCTTGTAGTACGATAATATCGGGAGCATAGGACGAGGCTAATAATCTAAGGGAGTTTAGTTTTGATCTAAGACTTCGACAGTTCCATTGTATAATGGTATACGCGTGGATTACGTTTTATGGGGTTTGGAAGTGCCTTGTCCGGCGGTTTTTATTTTCTTTTTTTGGGAGGGAGGCGCCTCCTCCTCTCCCTCGCTTCCCGAGGACCTCTCTCGGGAATTTTTGGAGACAGTAGCCTCCATGGCCTGCTCCCCTCCACTAGGGATGCGCCCGGCGGAAGATGATCTACCCTTACGAGTAGACCAAAAACCAGGCGAAGTCCTAGTGGGGGTCGCCTGGACTAGAAGGTGCGATCCGGATTGTGATTTGGTATCGTCCTCCTTAAGATGCTGTGTTTGCTGGGTTGATTCAGCAATTTCTTTAATTGTCTTATTCAATTCTTTAATCTGATTCATCAAATCCTTTACTGTTTCTTTTAATTCGGAAATTTCCTTGTCTTTAACTGCGAGCTGCTGACTAACACTGATTGCACTGGAAACATTGTTAGTTACTGCTGAGGCGTAAGAAGTATTGGGTTTGCTTGTCAAACGTTCAACTTTCTTCTTGGCCTCACGGTAGCTAACATCGTGCTCTCTCATGTATGCTAATGTCTCAGTCTCCTTCTTCAGGCTACTGCATTCAGCAGAGCCTGACTGATGGGGACCTCCACAGTTAGCACACTTGAGTGTCTTTTCCGTGCATTCAGTGGTATCATGATCTCCAGTACATTTACCGCAAGTGAATTTGTTAGTGTCCTTATCCATGCATCTTAATGAGGTGTGTCCAAATTTTTGGCATCTATTACACCGCATTGGCTTTTGAATATAAGGTCTTACTTGAACAATCTCATATCCGATTTTAACAGTACTAGGAATTTTTGGTGAAGAAAAAGTCAAGAAACACAATCCGGTCTTTGTTCGCGCATTCCCATCTTTTTTGGTCATGCAATTACGTCTACTACGTTTTGGTCATTCATGGCATCAAGAATTTCGCTTTCTTCCATTGTCCTCAAATCCCTGTGAAAGATTACTCCCTTACAGGTATTTGGGCCAACAGGAATAGTTACTTTTACTGTAATGTCATGAATCTGCGCCAGTTTAAGTAAATCATAAATCTGAGACTTAAATTGCACTTTCACAAGGAGGCTGCCATCTCGCAATTTTCGGACAAAATCAAACCCGCCTTCCACTTGCCCATCAAGGACCTTAATGATAAAGGGGTTGACGTTCTGCAAGGATTGATTTTCATTCATGCAACAGATGTTCACGCACCTTGCGTTCTGGGGAGGGATATCAATGTGTCGTCTGGGTCGGTCATTGGTCGGGGTTCCATTACTGGTCTTAGTGGTCTTAGGAAAGTTCTGAGTCGCCCCTCCTCCTTGGGGAGGAGGAAGGGTAGCCGGGGTGTCAATCATACTGGGTGTCGGACCAGGTCCGAACCCTGGGCCAAAGCCCGTTGTCCTGAGAGGACTACCTTTCCCTTAACTATTGTATATCAACCTAATCCCAATAGCTAAGAGAGGATAATAAAAAAACAAGTCTTATCGTTAAGCGTCCTCACCTCCCCTTAGTGGAAGCCTGGTTGCGTTCTCCAGTACCAACTAAGGGATCGGAGTTGTATGTAAGACACCTTCCTACCGCCGAACCTGCCTAGTGCGAGGGACGGTAAATTGGTGCCCACCCCCCAAGCGAATACAGGAGCTCACAAGGAGACTCCTGTAGGCTCAGGAAAGTCACACAGAAATATGGAAAAAATTTAGGGGGAGAGAAAAGTTGCGCCCAAAGGACGCCCCAGACTACTGGGCCTCCCTACCCAGGGGTCACAGCCCGTAAGGGCTACCCTGGGGTAGAAGAGAGCTGCGGGTCTGGGGTGGGGGCTGACTACACCTACTTGTAGTCTCGTGTCACCTTCAAAATAAAAGCACTGAAGGTGCAGAAAAGCACTTAAAGTGCGCAAAATCTGTAAAGAACAGGGTTTACTCGACTTTGTTTGACGTTTAAATGAACAGAGAAGCAACAATGTCAAGCGAGACTAGAAGCCCTGAGACAGGGTAGTTCCAGTGGCACAAGACTTTTAGTTTGTTGCTGCTGTGTTTTTAGAAAAAACAGTGTGAGGCATAAAGTGTCTCACTCATACACGAGTCCAAAGACAGTACGAGGACATATATATATATATATAGGCGGGCCAGCGAACGCTCTCTCCCCCGGCAATGTTATGTTTACTTCGTTATTTCGTTTATTTTCGTTCATGTTTTTCGTTCCTTTATTCGTTATTAATTACTCGTATAAATGCAACGTTACGGCCATCAAATGTAAGCTATATTCGCGGGGAAAGGCCTCGGACCCGCGCCCACCCGCCCACGCGCGAGTGAGCGCTGAGCAGAGGATGTTTCGCCCGCGAGTCAACGAAAAGATCTGACACCGCAGCCTAATAGAACGTAGCATTTAAAAATGTACCGTTTTCTATGCAAGGTGGGAAGCACTCAACTCGCGCCCCGCCCACCACGAGTGAGCGAAGGCGAGAGAACGCTCCCCGCCACCCATCTTCGGCCAGTTTCCAAATGTTTCGCTCACGCTACCCACCAACCCACAACAGCGTGTCTGCACCCCATGTAACGCAGCCCCTAAGGACGGGGAGAGGCCCCATCACGACGTGATGCACGCGCGTGCGCTGATCGGGGGATGTCTCACACCCAACACTATAACCTGGGCTGCACAATACCTAACCTATGCCTCGATCAAGATATGGTGATCGGTTTAGCGTTCTATGTTAATGTTCTCTCGTTATTTCGTTATTATGTTTTGTTCTTTAATTCATATTTAAGCATTTTATGTTCATTTCGCACCTAAATTCCTCACCCAATAACCATACTCCCTTCGTACACGCCTCACTCACCATCCACCACCATACACACCATCTCGTTATCACAAACCATCGATCACCCGCCTGGCCTCACCTCACCTCTCACCCCCATCCCCCCTCACCCCCCACCCCTCGCTCACCACAGCCGCTGCGCGCGCACCACTCCTCCTCCTCCCTCCTCACCCTCGCTCAACTTTCATCTTTTCCATCCATCTCTCATTATAATCATATGTTTTTTCACCATCCACCCACTCTGCCGAAACATCCACGACACCAAGAAATATCAGACCATGTATTTAATGTTTGTTTATGCTCATATTTCATGTTATATTTCCCTCACCACCCTCGCTGCTCGCGCGCCACTCCACGCCACTCGCCTCCTCTCCCTCGCCGCCAACTCCTCCTCCTCCTCCCTCCTCCCTCGCTCGCTCTTCCCTCCTCGCCATGACCCGCCACGCTCCCACGCCTCCCATTCATTCGTTCATTCATTCGCCCATTCATTCTCGTCTCGCATTTATTTGTTCACTCCTTTATAATTGTAATGCGGGGCGGCAGTCGAGGGTCTCACCTGCGCAAGGTCCGCGTCGCGGGGATTCCCCCCACGACGCGGACAATAGCAGGCGAAAAAAAAAATATATTAGCTAGTTTTTTAGCTTTTTATTTTATTTTTTATGTACATACATATACATATGTACATATTTATCAACTCTGCTGACTACACCTGCAGCGAAACTGAAGTGCCGGACCCGCCAACCACAACTGCGACCCCCAACCCCCAGCCACCCCCCACACCAGCTGATGTGCCCATAACAACCAAACCACCAAGCAAGGGGTTTCGCCCCCCTACTTTTACCTCCTACTTATTTCCTTTTACAGGCATAGCGCCTCAGCATTTCTTCCCCTACTTACTCTAAGGCCTCTCTTCTCCCTTTACTTCAGATTCAGAGGTGAGGTAATTGCTATTCAACAAGTCTTGCCTTATGACATTGGATCCCTGTTCAACAGCGTACAAGATCAGATGCTGTTGTTTCGCAGATGGCATTTGTGAACATCGGGAATTTCTGATAATTTCGGCTCTACTCATTTTTTTATTGTGACCTTGCGGACTTCAGGCGGCCCCTTCAATTCAGCCGCGGCATTAACATCAAAGCTGGAAAGAAGTTCGAGATTATAAGAATGAAAAAAAAGATAGAGGAAATAGAAAGGAATAGCAATAAACATGAATGAGGATATAAATATATGTTCGTAAAAGAGCATCAGTAAGGAAGTGTGGGCGTCTGCGTGTGTACAAACTGGGCATGTAAAGGAAGTGTTCATGGTCCTGAATAATCGGATATCCACGAGGACCTACGTGTGCACGAACTTATATGCATGTACGTTTTTGTGTACGTGGGGCGAGAGAGAGAGAGAGAGAGAGAGAGAGAGAGAGAGAGAGAGACTTTGACGAGTTTATTGAGACAAGTGATTACGTACATCTCAAAAGGATGAGGTAACATAGGTTATCCTCACCCCAATCTTAGTCCCTCTTTGGGCTCACATATATTTTACAAAACCTTACAGAGAGAGAGAGAGAGAGAGAGAGAGAGAGAGAGAGAGAGAGAGAGAGAGAGAGAGAGAGAGAGAGAGAGAGAGAGAGAGAGAGAGAGAGAGAGAGAGAGAGAGAGAGAGAGAGAGAGAGATTGAGAGAGAGAGAAAGCGTTCAAAAGAGCAACATGAGTGTGTGTGTGTGTGTGAGTATACTCCATTGCATTACATTCTTTTCGACTAAAGCTTTTAAACACTCTCTTGCACCAAAGGGTTTCCTCGTGGTGATTTAACGACACACATTGCAAAAAAATACTTAATGAGATTAGTTTTGAGGTCAATGCCCTATCAATTTCGTTTTTACATAATATTAAAAGCCAGAGTGCAAAACACTAGAATAACTATGTAAATTGACGCGCCGCAGATACGCATAGAAAATTGTCATTAGCATAATATAAAGAGTAACGGCAAAATGCATAAACAGTAAGGAAAGTTTAATCAAGTGAAGAGCGTGCACTTAAGTAGGGAAGCAGGATGTGACATGAATGTATTGCAATCTCCCTCTCTAATGAGCAGACATCTTATTTTCAATCTCATTGAATCCTATGTCGTTCTGAACGAAGAATATATTTTCCAGTTAAAGAAACGGACTGTGACAATGAGTGTGAATACATATTTTGTCTTTTATTTTATTTATCTGTCTATTCATTTATTTATCTGTTTATTCATTTATATATTAGTACCGATATCTTTTGTGCCGTGATCATGGGTGGTTTCTTTGTTTTCTAAATACAGAGCGATTTAGAAATGTGTTCATGTATCCTTGTTGCAAGGCATAACTCCCAAAGTCACAGGGCGAGTTGCAGGCAGGGACAGTGGGACACCAGCGAACGCCTTCCCGGGACCGCTGGGAACGTGCCACCGCCTCGGGCGCTGTAGGTATCACCAAAGACGCCTCTACTTTAACGGTTGTCTTTTCTGATGGTTGCAACAATCTTGCTAAAAGTTTTATGCTAACAGTCTGTGACCTAAATGTCTTTGTCACTATCTGTTTTGTATTTATCATATCGTGCCACACACACACACACACCACGTAAACACACACACACGTACACACGTTTACACAGGCAAGGGCAACATATTTGAAAAAAAAAAAGTTTCCATTTCGAAAGCAATGGAATTTTGAAGACACGAATTAAGATCATGGAAATATACATACTATAAATAAAGACAAAGTTGCATGTTACTGATCCGTTAATGATGCTGTGTGGCAAAGCGCAGTTCCAAGCGGCTCATCAGGCTTGACCGAGACAGACAGCAGAGTTCGTGTCCGCTCAGCATGGAGTCACAGCATAGTGCAAGTACACCTGTGGACCTGACTAGCAAATCAAAGGGTTTTCTCGTCTGTATTCCAAATGTCCGGTTCAGCGAGAAAACATCATGCTTTTCGCGTGAGTCTGAGAGCTTCTTGGCTGGCAGTGAGGTTAAGCAGGAGTTAGGCGAAGTGTTTGCAACATCAAAACGTAATGAATAAGGCTGAAAAAACTTTAATGGATACGATGACAAAAATGGAGTGGTTAGGTTAAACGCAACAATGAAAGTTCTTATGATATGAAAATTCTTAGCGTTTTGTATCTATTAGTTTGAGATCATGTTCCTATTTCGTTTTGTGTTTCGCTATAATTGTTTTGCTTTTACGGAAGAAACAAAAGCGAAACAAAACAAAAAGATCCAAAAGGAGTCATACTCAATTACAGTTCAATGTCAACTTTCATCTCCTTTTTTAATATCTTATTCGATTCCATGAAACCAAAATCAGAAATCCTGACACCATGAATCATTTTTCGCTAGACACTCGATACCCGATTGTGGGAAAGCGCTAAAGATAGCAACAATGAAGCGCTCTGACCTAATTTCAGGAATCTGCGAACTGTTTTCTATTTTTTGTTTCTTTGATGTTTCCTCTCAAATTATATTATATCATTAATTTGAATTAATGATTTTTAAATAATTTTAATGAATGGTGCCAGAAAAGGATCGAGAGTAATAACTTCGGCTGTCTTACTTATGCCTATCTTATTTTTTATGTACATTAAATACACGACAAGAAAAATGTTAAATATCACAGGCATCTTTCGCTCTCTCATATATGTGTACCAATTTGTCTCCTCGCGCTCTCCTCCAGATAGGAGCGAGAAATAGACGAGAAAAGTGTTACCTTGGCCATGTTGCTTTCAGCTTCGTTGGGCCGGAAATGTTTGACTCATGACTCATGGACCCGAATGTTTGAAATTTACTTTGTCATACGGAGTCGACTGTTTATGTCTGAAAAAAAAAACCTAAAACAGGTTAAGAGTCAAACAATTCTCGGAAATATAAAGAGGGAAGTGACATGTTAAATGGTTCCCGATTATAATACACTCTTGAAAAGTATAGTTATAATTCCTTGTGCCATCGAAACTATACATCCCATTGCAGCCTGTCATTGCTTTAGTTAGGAGTCCACTCACACACATAGGTACGCATTTCTGTTTGTAGCCAGCTAACACTGTTAATTGTGCATGCATTTGATTGTTTTTGACCTGTATTCAACATAATTTAGAATGAGCTTAAACGCTAAACATTTATAATCATAATCATTACTATGATCATCTTTACCGTCACTATTCTCATCATCATCATTGTCATTATCATTATCATCCACGTCATCGTCACCATCCTCATCGTCACTATCATCACCACCATCATTG
>NW_028234437.1:13371974-13391974 GCF_977035675.1 Penaeus japonicus
AATATTTAAAAATACAAATAAAAAAAATATCATATATTATATAAATAAAATAAAAAAATTATTTATATAAATATAAATAATAAGTATGTATAAGTATTTATCATATATATAAATATAAAAATATAAAATTATATAAAAATAAAAATATACATAATAAATATAAATATATAAATCTATATAACATATATATATATATCTATATATAAATATAAATTTATTAATAAAAAAAAACATAAATATACTAAATATATATATATAAATCCCAAAAAAAATATAGCATAAATAGTGTTAATATATATATAAAATATAAACATTAATAAAAAAAAATATCTCTAATAAAAATATATAAATACGTAAAAAAATAAAAAAATATCAATCAAAATCTAAAATAAAATATAACTATATATATAAACCTAAAGTATAAAAGTATGGTAAAAACTACATAAATAAAAAACTATATAAATATATCAAAAATAAAAATAAACTTTATCTCCAAATATATCTATAAAAATAAATGAAATATAACACAAACAAAATAAACTATATAAAAATCATATAAAACAATATAAACTCTCTCTAAAAATAAAATATTTACTACACAAAGATATAAATAAACCAAATAATACTATCATATCTGAATTAAAGATATGAGTTTGACACACAACAGTGATAGACAGAATGAAAACCAGAACAGAAACTTTATATCAACATCTCTGTGTCTCTCTCTTTGTTTCTCTCTCTCTGTCTCTCTCTCTCTTCTTCGCTTCATCTCTCTCTCTCTCTCTCTCTCTCTCTCTCTCTCTCTCTCTCTCTCTCTCTCTCTCTCTCTCTCTCTCTCTCTCTCTCTCTCTCTCTCTCTCTCTCTCTCTCTCTCTCTCTCTTTGCTTCTCTTTCTGTTTCTCTTTCTGTTTCCCTTTCTCTCTCTCTCTCTCTCTCTCTCTCTCTCTCTCTCTCTCTCTCTCTTTCTGTGTGTATATATATATATATATATATATATATATATATATATATATATATATATATATATATATATGTACATAGATATACTTATATGTGTGTGAATGTGTGTGTGTATGCATGTATATATCCTATACAAAAAAAATAACTCACCACATTATCAATGACTCGAAGTAACTCCCCTCTGCCTGCGAGTTGAAAAAGATGCCAATTAGCGAATAAAAGCGCGTCACCGTTTTCTCGTCGGACTTTCTCTCCCTCAGTCCAGTCAACAAGTCTCAAAGGTAAACAAACCTGCTTCCCATCTCGGTCGGAGTAGATGATTTCAATTGTTGGATTTTGAAGTTGGAATTGGTTGATCGCACTGAAGGAAGACGAGATGAGGTGAAACACGTCTTTGAGGAAACGATGGGTGGGTGAAGGTGAGAGTCATGTTTTTTTTTTATTAGATACTTGAATGTATTGTTTTGGGTGTGATTATGTGTTGTTTTTTTTTATTGGTTGATGAATTTATCAAGGTTGAAGTTTATATATTTTGTATATTATGTATATAAGTATCATTAACAAGAAACACCTTGCTATTTAAACTTGAGGTAAATTTTCCGAATAACGCCGCGTCGCTAAATACCACAAAAGTGGTATTGATGGATTCCTCTCAACCTCTACTATTCATATATAGTGAAATTAATGAGCGCTTCCACCCCTGAAGCCCACAATCTGGGTCCCGATAGTAGGGGAGGGCATGAAGTAGATCAGGGAAATTGCGGGGTAAAATATGAATTCCGGCCATATTTCGTATGCAAAATCTTAACCAATTACCTACCTAACTTTGCTTAGGTTTGAAGTTTGCCCTAGCCAAGGGGGGGCTTCGCCCCCCCCCCCTGGACCCCCCCTTTTTAAGGCACTTCGTGCTACCTCGTGCTACTTCGGTATCACGAAAACCTTAACCCAACTACCTACCTCACTTTCCCTACTTTTGAAGTCAGCCTTTGCGAAGAGGGAGCTATGCCCCCCTGTGGATCTCCCCTATTCAGGGCACTTCGTGATACTTATGATGCGTAATTAGTCCTGTAGATGAAAATGCCGCGACACGGATAACCCTCACACTGCGCCATGATGACAGCAACTGAGTCTTCGTCTCATATATTCCTCAGGATAGGAAACTAGGACCGATGATGACGCGACCACTCAATAGAGGGCACTATGATTATACTGTAAATAATGGGGAATATTGCGCCATCTATTGAAAGAACATAACAGCACATGCAGGTAATTCCTTGGGGTTTCCAGTCCACAGCTTGCTACTATCCGTAAATACGTAAACACAGCCATGTTTGAATTTCAGGGCGAGGATGGTGGATTCGGGATATCTTGCCCAAGGTATGTTGCACGAAGTGCCCTAAAAAGGGGGGGTCCAGGGGGGGGCGAAGCCCCCCTTTGGCTAGGGATTAATTCAAAACTAGGCAAAGTTAGGTAGGTCATTGGGTTAAGATTTTGCAAGCGAAATATGCCCCGAAGTAGGACGAGGTAGCACGAAGTGCCTTAAGAAAAGAGACCCAGATTGTGGGGTCCAGGGGTGCAAGCGCTCATTAATTTCACTATATATGAATAGTAGAGGTTGAGAGGAATCCATCGATACCACTTTTGTGGTATTTCGTAACGCGGCGTTATTCGGAAAATTTACCAAACTTGAGTTGTGATATTTGTCAAATCTGTCATAAAACTTTCATCATCAAGGTTTTTATTATTATTACTCTTGAAATACTTATGCTTGTTGATGTTATAAGTTTTTTCCTTTGTGATAATAATTATGATTATTATATTGATGATGACAAGGATGATTGTAATGATAATTATAATGGTGATCATAAAAATGATGATAACAATAGTAATCATGATGATGAAAATGGTAGAGATAGAAAACAAGTTAATATTATGGCAATGATAGTAATTATAACTGCAATTGTCAATATCTCTCTCTCAGTACTCAATAAATAAAATACCACAGTGATCTAAAATCCTGGAACGTCACTTACATCATGAAGCCCTTTGTCAGGACAGCGATCCAGCGTCTTGAGTCATAATAGCCATCCGCAATGGGTTGAGTATTTCTTATGAATATCTCCTTAACCCATTGGTTGCGGTATTAGATAAATATTTGTGCAGTAGGAGGGCTTGTTTACATTGTCTGGCACGGTGCCATCTGCGTCTATGACCAACTCAAATCATGCCATCCACTGCTAATGGGTTAAGCAAGATAGGTTTCAACTAACATCCAAAACCTTCTAGCATCAGCAAGAGAGAGAGCCTTGAATGACACCCATCCATGGTCTCTAGCAAGCACTATCTTAACCTGTTGCCGACGGATAGATTTGCTTACACAGGCTCCAAGATGAGTTTTATTTCTGATCGAGGCAGCTTCTGCAACATAATTTGATTTTTCCCACTCCCTTTTAGTCAGTCATTGTAGAGCTAGAGACATTTTTGTGTTTTGTTTTTTTGTGTGTTTTACTGTTTATATCTGTCTTATCACAGGCTCCATCAATTCTGCAGTTGACTAAAATTGTAGTTCAGGGTCCATATCAACTATTTTTTTTTTTTTCTTTATACTCAATGTTATAGAAGTATTACTGTTTTAGGGGGGGACAGAAAGCAACTTTATTTTTTCGTATTTCTGTGCTGTCACGAACAAACACCATCCAAAATGAAGAGGTAGGGAAGGAAACTTGTGCTTTTGACAGTGAGTGCCACAATAAAAAGCATCCCTATTGGCACAGGGGCACATTGTAGGCATTGGGCATGGTTTGAGTCACCTTCCTCCTCTCGTTCTGCCTGCACATCTTTCATCTGCGGTACTTTAGAGCAAGAGGTCGGCAACTTGTGATGTGCCATCCCTCTATAGAGATAGTGCTTGCTAGAGACCGTAGATGGGTGCCATTCAAGGCTCTCTCTCCTGCTGGTGCTAGAAGAAAGTGGTGCGGTACCCGGCGCTATGCATATTACATAATTACCGTCTGTGGACGGTGGCCTATGGTATCTGGTTAATAGAGAGATTGCACACAGCAAGTTACCGACCTCTTGCACTAAAACCCCACCGATGTGAGATGTGCAAGCAGAAAGAGGAGAGGAAGGTGACTTATACCGTGCCCAGTGTCTACAATGTGCCCCTGTGCTAGTAGGGATGCCTTTTACTGTGGCACTCACTGTCATAAGCACAAGTTTCCTTCCTCTTCCCTACCTCTTCATGCTATCTTTATTGTAGATGGTTTATACACAAATACGAGAAAATAAAGTTGTTTTTTGTCTTTCCATAAAACAGCATACTTCTATTACTCTGTATATATTTTAGATAACTGCAACATTGATAGAACCTGTGATGTGATGCATATAAGTCTCTAAATTGATACATTGATACACCTGATACCTGCTGTGACTCAAGGGATTGCCTGGGCCTCCTCGCTGTTGGCACTCTGACAGCAGCCAAAAAAATCCTACCCCTAAACTTTACCGAGATAGAGGTTGAAGGTCTCCCTGGTGATTTATCATCTTAATTCGGAATCAGTGCAAGCAGTATCTTTCTAAATCTATGTGGAGGAGGTTTGTTGAGCATTTCTAGAGTATGAAGAATGAGGCCTCAGCAATACTCAGAGTGTAGATCCATGTGTCCATAGTCGATCTTTCAGGCATGATGCATACACTTTGGTAAGCAACAGGAAGCTCACCTTTATTTTTTGCAGATTATTATTATCATTATTTTTTTTTTAGCAATATTTTATTATATACTCATTATGACCATAATTCTAAGTTTTATTTTTTTTATTGCTCTGTGGTTCTGCTCTTGATAATGTTATCTTTTTATTTGTTTTAATATATTATCATACATAATGTTTATATGTGACTGTTATTTACAAAGAATATACATAACAGAGATAGCCACAAAGAAGTCATATGATTAGTTCAAACTTTACTTAAGACTTTAACCCACACTGGACGGGTGGTACAGTACTGTACCGCGCATTCAAAAGCCCAGTGGCCGGGCGGCACAGTATTATGCCAGCCATTCAATTGATTTAGGCCTAATAATTCGAACGCCCCGGCATTGGGACATTCAAGGCTAGAATTCCCCCGTCGTGGATGGGTTAATGTCCATAGTAACATTACTTTTCTAATTTTACAAAAGATATTCCTGTAATATATAGCTGCATAGTGTGGGTGAGGGAGGCTTATGGGTATGCAACACCCATCATTAAAGTCAATAGACTTACTGTGGTACCAGTCTTCTCACAGTACAGTGCAGATGTGAAGTGTGTCCTAAGAGCAGGATTTACCAATATATTCATAGCATAGGCAGTTCAACAGATGATTTAGCACATTAACTTTCATATTATTTGGTTAGAATATTTTTATTTTGGGTTTTCTAAGTAGAATTCTCATAGCCACATTGCAATCTGCTTTTCCTGAACCAAAGGATGTGCAAGTAACCCTGAATGATAATACTTCCACCAGATCTTCCCTGATGCACAGGTGATACATCTAGGTATTTTTGAGATACTAAATGCATTTTAATCCCTCTTTTTCAAGGTATTTGTACATTTAACTTTCTTGTTTCAATAAGCATAAAATCAGTATCAATCTCATTGCGATTAGGTAAATGCATGTAAATTTTTTCTTTTAGAGATATTAACATTTTGATTGTTTTTTCACATGGGTAGAATCATTTTTATTTCTATTTTCAGGTAAAGGCCCGTTAAATTATTTCTGTACAGGTAAAATCATCTCTCTTTATACTTTCAGAATTTTAGCAGTTCGAGATGAAGCTGAGTGGCCTGTCACACCTGCTTGTTGAGCAGATAGCAGTCATAACGGCTATATTGGCAACCCTCACTAGCATAGTCACTGTGAGACCGCAGCCATCGCCTGTTAAGGACGGAAGGACCACCAATGAGTACAGAATAGGGTTAGTGGCAGTTGAAATGTTTTGTTCTATATAGAGGTGTCTCGGATCACTGAGTGCTTTTCTGGAGAAGAGTATTTTTCGTTGTTGTTATTGTGTGAAAGAGAAATGTGCTAATTGATATTGCTTTTGTTATTTGTAAAGGAAAAATGGATTAGTTGTTATTACTATAGTTATTGTTTTAACCCTCTCTGTCCTGGACGGGGTGTTAACAGCATTTGTAATCAAAAGCCTTCCGGGCGTGGCCGTGCGGCACAGTATTCAAGTATTTTGCCAGCCATTAATAATGAATAATTCGCCCGCCATTCACGCCCGACAACAAGGACATTTCCCGTCGGTTTTAAGGAAAGTATGTTGTTGCCGTTGTATGAAAAAGAATTATATCAATTACTAAAGTGTATTAGTTACTGTTTTGGTGATTTCTTGAAAGAAACATTTTGAAATAATTAATGTTTTGATTATCTTGTGAAAGAAATGTATTGTTTTTGGTTCATATTATCTAAAAAAGAAACATTTTAATTTTTAATTTTCAGAGGTTATTTGATAGTATTTTTCTGTAGATGATTACTCATCTGGATTTATGATCCCACTCTGTCTGTGTGTGTGTGTGTGTGTGTGTGTGTGTGTGTGTGTGTTTTCTTATTTGACCACAAGTAGCATCTAAAGCTTGTGGCATACTACATGCTTCAAAATCATCTTTGGGTCAGTAGCTCAAGCGCTTAAGACCCAGTATCCAGCTTGATGTATGGCATTTAATGTTATACCTTGTACTGAGTGACCAACTTGCTCATGATGATAACTGAAGCTGTCTGGTTAGCTCATTGGTAGTGTGTCGACTTCACATGCCCGTGGTCGGCAGATTGAGCCCCGTCCAAGCTCGTGAGCGTCCACTGTCACCTGGCGATTACTGACGTAACTGGGCACTGCTTTGGGTAAGGACCAAGCTCAGATCGAGTCAACACTTGTTGGCACATTCTCTCATAAGTCAGCACATGCTGACACAGGTGGGCTCGCTTTAGTGCATACAAGCCCGGCGTAGTATCTGCTCCGTAAATCTGCTTTATCCTTATCCTTATGATAGCTGATCACTAAATTTGTTAAATCTCCACCCCCAGGAACCACTATTAGCTGTTTTATGTCCTTTGAAAGCTGTGATCTTTTTAGACGTCCACCAACTCTTAATAAACGATTCTTGTCAAGAAAGGGATCTAAATTGTACAGTGGGATCTTCCTATTCACTGTGGTTCTCTTCCTATCTTGTTTTCCTTTCTGTACTTCAAATTCTTTACTGAAGGCTTCATCTTAAATTCTTTGAAGTTTTATGTAATTTGCACATTCCATCTCACTGACACTAATAGGGAGATATCCTTTACTTTCCTTGGTTGAAACTCCCTTGGAATTTGCAGTACACTTGTTGATGCGACTTAGAACTATGTCCTTTCATCGTATGCAAACTGCAATAGCCCTTTTTGCCTTAAACCAACTGGAAAATATTTTATACATTTTGAAACTTTTATTCCTCTTCAAGCCTTGTTTTTCTTTTTTCACATCAGGACCATTCAGGTTCAGATCAAAATCTTCTAAAGGATCTGGTTATCTGTCATTTATTGAGAGAAACTCATGTCTTTTCCACTATAACTGGCTGTATACCATTTCTTAACCCGTTAACGACAGGTGACGTGTTTTTCATCACACATGACGCAGGAGCTTTGGCCTGACAACAGGCATAAACGATGGGCGTCATGACGATTGGGGACTTTGGATCACTGTTATTTTATTGTGCTATGAGTAATGAGTGAGCGATGATGACAATTGCAGATGTAATGTAAAGTAAAAAGGGTTTTACCTAACATCCACAACCTAGATGGCACCACTTTCTTCTGGGACTAGCAGGAGAGAGAGCCTTGAATGGCACTTATCTACAGTCCCTAGCAAGCACTATCTCTATAGAGTGATGGCACTTAGCAAGTTGCTGACTTCTTGCTCTAAAGTACTGCAGATGAAGGATGTGCAGGCAGAATGAGAGGAGAAGGGTGACTCAAACCATGCCCAATGTCTACAGTGTGCCCCTAGACTCTCGGGCGCACAAGCTGCGAGCCTGGGCTGCTCACTTGCTCACTCCGAGCACCGGCCTTGCCCAGATATCTCGTCACCCGCGTCTGACGCAAAAACCATAAAATGTAACGTAGCCCATTATATAACATAGTACATTTTGTTGCAAAGCAATATAATCCAAGATGGCAGACAGAGAATCCAGAAAACTCTTGGTGTTACCTCTTGGCAATCTGTAAATCATACCAACTAGAAATATTTTGAATGAATGTTTAACTTCCAGAAAAGCTGACTCAATATGAGGTAAAGTAAAATAAATATTTTGACAGATAACACCATTAAGTTTGTCTGTCAGAAAAAATGCTACTCCTCCACCACATGTATCTCTATTGATAAAAAATATAGAATAACCTTCTATATCATACAGGTTACATATAGAGTCATTCTTGTGAGTTTCACAGAGACCAAGAACATGTATTTCACTTTTAACCCATTGTGGACAGGGGACAGATTCACTTGCCCAGTCTCCAGGATGGGTTTTATTTCAGAGTGAGGCAGCTTCGCACAACATACTTTGACTTTTCCCACTCTCTTTCAGTCACTTATTGTAAATCTAGAACCATTTTTGTGTTATATTTTTTTGTGTGTTTTGTGTTTAAAGACTTTTATATGCCATATGACAAGCTTTGTCAATTCTGCAGTTGACTAAAATTGTAGTATAGGATCCATATTAGCTCATTATTTTCTTTATACCCAGTGTGATAGAAGTATTGCTGTTTTAGGGGAGGACAAAAAGCAACTTTATTTTTTGGTATTTGTGTACTGTCATGAACGAATACGAAACATATAACCATCTACAATGAAGATAACATGTAGAGGTAGGTAAGAAGAAGGAAACCTGTACATATGACTATGAGTGCCACAGTAAAAGGCAACCATACTGGCACAGGAGCACATTTTAGACACTGGGCATGGTTTGAGTCAACTTCCTCTTCTTGTTCTGTCTGCACATCCTTCATCTGTGGTACTTTAGAGCAAGAGGTCTTCGACTTGCTATATATAATCGCCCTATAAAGATAATGCTTGCTAGAGACTGTGGATGGGTGCCATTCAAGGCTCTCTCTCCTTCTGGTGCTAGAATAAAATGGTGCCATCTAGTTTTTTAGAAGTTAGGTTTGCCCAATATTACAGTAATTATAATAATTGTGACTGCATTTGTCATCATTACTCACTCCTTACTTATAGCACAATAAAATAGCACAGTGATCCAAAATCCCTGAACGTCTTGTATGTCATGATGTCCGTTGTCAGGCCAAAGCTCTTGCGTCATGTATGTCATGACACCCGTCCGCAGTTGGTTAATTTGTTTTAGACATATTTCATTGAAAGTAAAAAGATGATGGGGAACACTGCGAATATTGAATGCCATTATGTGCAGGTTATTGTTCTTAATATATCATTGTTATTTCTTCAAAATCATTTTGTGCTCTTCAGCATCATTTTGTATCCTCAGTTTGCTTATCTTTGACATTGCAGTCTCAAAATGACCTAAGAAATCAGAAAATTCTCGTAAACCATCATTGTCTCCATCCTTGACATCTGGCCACTTGTCTAGCCTGTCAAGATAAGCTTTGGCTAATTGCAGCTTACTTCTGTACCTTTGTGCCAAAACATTTTTAGTTTTAATATAAGCTTCCTGTCTCCAGGCATAAAATACCTTTGCCTTCTCTGATGTATATCTTCCTAAATAGTACAGTCTGTCTGTAGGTGAGGGGTATATTTGCTCTCTTCTGAGATTCTCACGTTGGTTTTCCCAGATTCATAATCAGCAGTGTTCCAATTATTTTCTTGTAATATCTGGTGTTGAATGTTTTGGGGTAAATTCCGAGGGTGTCAGTTGCTTATCTGATTGCAGTGCAACCATATCTGGAATTCTTGATTGTGAGAGAGGGATCTTAGAAGCAAATCATCTCCGTCGTCTTTGTCACTATATAGCTATTGACTAAGAACTTCTTGCCTAGCCTTCCATTTGAAGGGCAAATCTCTTTTTCTTGAGCTCTGATTCTTTCCTTTCTCTCAGAATCTTTAGTGTTGTTCCAATTCTTGTCTTTTCTCCAATGCTTCAAGACGCTTCTTCAGTGCAATGTCACTCAACATGTGTCGAGACTTCTCTTGCATGGAAAAACACTTACTCATGATCAACTTGTAGCTTGTGACTTCTTACTGACAACTGTTACACTGTCACCAGAACTGTTCTTACCTTCATTAAGTTCCAAAGATACTTTGCTAAAATATTTCTCGACCTCATTTTCATATTTCAATAAATTTTCATCCTGCACTTGATACTGTTCAACACTCTCATCTTTCCTTAGTTCATTATCTAGTAGTACTATTTCAAGTCTTAATGTTTTCAGTTCCTGATACCTTAATATCCGGTTTGAAAATTCATCCTTAACCAGTTGTATCGTACCACTTTTGTCCTCCAGCTCATTTACTATAACCATCTGCTTACACAAACTGCTATACAGATCATTGTATTTTCCTACCTTTGTTCATATGCAAATTGCTTACCCTTTAACCCATTCACGCCGGGGCCGTTCTGGCTTTGCACGGTCGCAATACCAGGGTTCTCGAATGCATAAGCCTAACGCCTCCAGATTCTCTGATGCACAAGCCATGAGCCTGGGCTGCCGCTCGCTCAGACCGAGCACGCGGCTTGCCCTCATAGCAGATCCCGGGCGTCTGACGCAAAAAACACAATACATGTCATCATGTCAACCGGCTCCAATGGGTTAATGTCCTTGTGATTCTTCTCTGCCCTTTCTCTCAGAACAAGCAGCTTGCTGTTGCTCCTCACTATCAGACATTGTATACACACTTTCTTCACTAAGAATAACACTAGTGCTGCACAATGATGGTTTCATTCCACAATATCAACTAAACAAACTTTCTAGCCTTCTCTTGTACTTCACTATACTCGGTTAGCACCAACTGGACTATAGCATCTTTTATACCCTCTTAATTATAACTTCCCTGATGCCACTTTCATTGTAGACCAATAGGTGGGGGGGAGCAACTTGAGTATGTGGACAGCTACTGACTCCTTCCCTGTTTCTGATGTCTGGTCATGTACGCATTAAAGCCCGTATTTTAGGTCTAATTGGAGTTGTGTATGTCATGACTTGTTCGCAAAGGATTGATATCATTATTATTGTTGATATTATTTTTGATATTACTATTATCAATATTTTTTGTATTATTATTGATGTTACTATTATCATTATTTTTTTTATCATTATTGTAAGTATTAATCTGTTAGAAACTGGTAATCCATTTTCAATTTTTGACCACCAGTGAAACCTGTGTGACACACCAAGGGTTTTTATATCCAAGGGATTAACCCATTGCCGACGGTGGATAGATTTGCTTTCACAGGCTCCAGGATGAGTTTTATTTCTGATCGAGGCAGCTTCTGCAACATAATTTGATTTTTCCCACTCCCTTTTCGTCACTCATTGTAGAGCTAGAGACATTTTTGTGTTTTGTTTTTTTGTGTGTTTTACTGTTTTTAGAAATTTATATCTGTCTTATCACAGGCTCCATCAATTCTGCAGTTGACTGAAATTGTAGTTCAGGGTCCATATCAACTCAGTTTTTTCTTTATACTCAATGTGATAGAAGTATCACTGTTTTAGGGGGGACAAAAAGCAACTTTATTTTTTCGTATTTCTGTGCTGTCACGAACAAACACGAAACTTATAACCATCCAAAATGAAGAGGTAGGGAAGAGGAAGGAAACTTGTGCTTTTGACAGTGAGTGCCACAATAAAAGGCATCCCTACTGGCACAGGAGCACATTGTAGACATTGGGCATGGTGTAAGTCACCTTCCTCCTCTCGTTCTGCCTGCACATCTTTCATCTGCGGTACTTTAGAGCAAGAGGTCGGCAACTTGCGATGTGCCATCCTTCTATAGAGATAGTGCTTGCTAGAGACCGTAGATGGGTGCCATTCAAGGCTCTCTCTCCTGCTGGTGCTAGAAGAAAGTGGTGCCATCTAGGTTTTGGAAGTGAGTTGAAACCCATTTTGCTTATTCCCGCCAGCACTGTTCCGTTTTTGCATAGCTGCAATGTCGGGGCTCTCGAACGCGTAGGCCTAAATCAATTATACGATTGACGGCGCATGCCGGCACCCGGCGCTATGCATATTACAAAAATCGCCGTCTGTGGACGGCGCCCAGCGGTATCGGGTTAAATGCCACACAACACGTCTGGGGCTTTCTTGCTCTCTTTATTGGTGTTGGTCAGTTTTTGTGTTTTACTATATTATTAGGTTCATATGTGCCTTCTGACTGGCCTTCTTAATATTGTTATTAATTAAAGTTGAAGTTAGTGTCCATGTTAGCTCATTATGTTCTTTACACTCAGTCTGACAGAAGTGTTACAGTTTTATTGGGGACAAAATACAACTTTTTTTTCTTATATTTTAACTTTCATAAGCAAATACAACAGAAATGACCACCCCAAACAAAAACAAAAACAAAAAATAGAAAGATGGCAAAGAGAAGGTGACCTGTGCTTATGGCTGCAATTTCTGCAGCATGTCCAGCCGCTGTGCACATTCTGGTTCACCTTCCTCTTCTCATTCTGCCTCCACACCTTGCAAGGCAGTTACTTTAGGAGGTCAGCATCTTGCTATGTGTCATCACTCTCTGAAGGTAGTGCTTAGTAGAGACAGTGAATGAGTGCCATTCAAGGCTCTCTTTCCTGCTGGTGCCAGGAGTGAGTGATGTCATCTATGTTTGGGATTTTAACCCATTCATGCCAGGGCTATTCTGGCTCTGAATGGTCAGAATGCCGGGGTTTTCGAACGCATAAGCCTAATGCCTCGGGATTCTCGGGCACACTAGCTGTGATCCTGGGCTGCTCGCTCACCCAGAGCGCCGGCCTTGACCAAGTATCTCGTTGGCAGCATCTGACCCAAAAACCAAGAAATGTGTCAGCACATCAGCCGGCACGAAAGGGTTAAACTAGACCTGTATTACGGTAATTATAGTGATTGTGATTATGATTTCCATCATCTGTAGCTAAAGATAACTATTACTGGTATTATTGTAAAAAAAGATGATAGTAAACATGGATAGGTAAAAAAGAATTATTATTATGATTATTATTATTGTTGTTGTTATTATTGTTATCATTATTGTTATTATTATTATTATTATTATTATTATTATTATTATTATTATTACTGATATAGTTATTATTATTATTGTCGTTATCATTGTTATTAACATTATTCTTATTATCATTATTATTACTGTTATAGTTATTTTCATCATTATCATCATCATCATCATTATTTCTGTTATCATTAGTATTGTTATCATTATCATTGTTATTATTATTATTATTACTATTACTATTATTATTATTATTATTATTATTATTATTATTATTATTATTATTATTATTATTATTAACCCATTGCTGATGGGGGATAAATTTGTTTGTCCGATCGCCAGGATGGGTTTTATTTTAGAGCTTCATACTTTGATTATTCCTACTCTCTTTCAGTTACTCATTGTAAAACTAGATCCATATTTGTGTTTAAATATTTGTGTTTTATTGTGTTTAGAGACTTATATGTGTCATATGACAGGCTCTATCAATAATGTAGTTGACTAAAATTGTAGTATAGGATCCATATCAGCTCATTATTTTCCTTGTACTCAGTGTGATGGAAGTATTGTTGTTTTATGGGAGGACAAATAATCTTTATTTTTATGTATTGTTTACTGTTATGAACAAACATGAAACATATAACCAACTACAGTAAAGATAACATGAAGATGCAAGGAAGAGGAAGAAAACCTCTGCTTGTGACTGTGAGTGCCAAAGTGAAAGGCATCCCTACTGGTACAGGGGCACATTGTATACACTGGGCATGGTTTGAGTCCCCTTCCCCTTCTCGTTCTACCTGCACATCGTTCATCAGCGGTACTTTAGAGAATGAGATCAGTAACTTGCTGTGTACCATTGCTCTATAAAAATAGTGCTTGCTATAGACAGCATCATATCCAGCACATAGTGCTCGGCTGCCACCAGCGCGGGTGAACTGCCCAAGGCGTTTGAAATATCCTGGTGTTTCGACCAGTTTGAGCCAAAACAGCCCCGTCATTAACGGGTTAATATTATCATTTATTATTATTATTATTGTTATTATTATTATTATTATTATTATTATTATTATTATTATTATTATTATTATTATTATTATTATTATTATTATTATTACTATTATTATTGTTACTATTATTATAATAATTATTATTATTAATATTATTATTATTATCATTGTTATTATTTTATTATCATCATCATTATCATTACTGTTATTATGACTATTATTATTATCATTATTCTTGTTATTATTATTAGCATTAGCATTAGTATTATTTATATTAACTGGTTGTGGATGGGTGGCACAAAATAAATGCCAAATGAGATTTTGGCCTGACAACAGGTTAATTGACATGGGTGCCAATCGTTGTCTCGGCATATTTGACGTCAGGGAAGAGTGGATCGCTGTGTTTCTCTATTACACTATGATTATTATTTACGTAGATGATGCCAGTTGCAATTATGATCACTATATTTGCCATGATATTCACTAATATAGGTATGATTTAAATCTCAAACCTAGATGGCACCACTCTTTGCTCCCATCATCAGCAGGAGTTTGAGTCTTGAAGGGCGCCCATCTACGGTCTCTACCAAGCACGAGCAATGGCACATAGCAAGATGCTGACATCAGGCTCTAAAAAACAGGCAATGCAGGGTGTGCAGGCAGAAACAGAAGAGGAAGGTGATCCATATTGTCTGCAATTTGCTCCTGTGCCAGTATGGCTGCTTTGTGCTCACAGCCATAAGCATAGGTCTCCTTCCTCTTCCCTCTCTCTTCATTAATTTCATTAGGAAGGGTCATTTCTTCCATATTTGATTACGAAAGTACATGTTTATGAGAAAAGATTAAGTTGCATTTTGTCCTTCCATAAAAGTGTAATACATATGTTATACTGAGCATAAAGAACATGAACTGGAGAACCTATGTTACATTTTTAATCTACTGCAACATTGATAAAGCCTTTCAGATGACAACTAGAAGTCTCATAAGATAGTAAAACACAAAAAAAATTCACACACAAATATGGCTCTAGTATTATAACGAGTGAATAAAACCCTCGGGACTAGTCAAATAAATTTGTGCTCTTCTGCAAGGGGTTAATATCACTATGTTAACCCTCTCTGGATGGGTGGTACACCACAGGTACCGTGCATTCAAGGCCTGTTCGCTGGGTGCCGTCATACAGCGTTGCTTATTTAATTGAATTAGGCCTATGTGTTTGAGAGCCCCGGCATTACAACATGCAAGGCTGGAATACCCCTGGCATGAATGGGTTAAGATGATTTTCTTTTCATGATATTTGGTATTATACTTATTATTGTTGGTGGTATTTTATTATTATCTTCATCAATTTTGATAACATTCAAAACAATGATGTGGTTAGTGTTATTATTATTATTATAATTGCTACTATTATTATTGTTATTATTATTATTATTATTATTATTATTATTATTATTATTATTATTATTATTAATAGTACTTTTAATATTATTGATGATATTATTATTATCACTATTTTATGTTCCTTTTTTTTACCTTCTGTTTCCCCTATTCTTGGGCCCAATAGACATGCCACATCTATTAACAAACAAAGCTTCTTCACCTTATCTACCACAATTATGCTTGTTTTGTTAGGTAGCTGTTCAATGTGGTTGAAGAAATCACAATGCATTTTACTTGTTTGTATCAGCTTTTTACAAAAAAAAGGCAGATCTTAAAAGAAAGAAAGAAAGAATAGAATATTTATGAAAAATATGATTTAAGTATAATAAAGTACTCTAAAATTTTATATATTAGAATGAATAATAAGCTGATAGTAAATGATATAATGAATATAGTGCAACATCTTGCACCTTACAGTGGAAGTAAGCTGGTTCAGGACATTCACTTGACCTATCATCATCATCATCATCATCATGAAGATTGTTTTTCATTATTATTATTATTATTATTATTATTATTATTACTATTTTTATGATTAATATTATTATTGTCACTACAAACATTTTTTGATGGGATTGGATCACTTTCACACTGCATTTCTTTTCTCAAGTAGTTATTCCTTCAGTTAAGAAAATAATAGAAAACTCATTTTAAGATGCCCAGTCCAGGACAAACATATGAAGATGTGGCCTATCTCAGACGGATTGATAATGATTTTGTTGACTTCTTATTATCCATGTGTTCATGTTTTTTGTGATAGGGAAGGTTGATTGTTTGTTTAACCCATTGCGTACGGGTGTCATGACATACATGACGTAGGAGCTTTGGCCTGACGACGGGCGTCATGACGTACATGACGTTCGGGGAATTTGGAATACTATGCTATTTTATTGTGCTATGAAAAAGAAATGAGCGATGATGGCTACTGCAGTCATAATTATTATAATTACCGTAATACCGTGCTAGCTTAACCCATCCACGACGAGGAAATTCTAGCCTTGAATGTCCCAATGCCGGGGCGTTAGAATTATTAGGCCTAAATCAATTGAATGGCTGGCACAATACTGTGCCGCCCGGCCACTGGGCTTTTGAATGCGCGGTACAGTACTGTACCACCCGTCCAGTGTGGGTTAACGTCCAAAACCTAGATGGCACCACTTTTTCCTAGCACCAGCAGGAGAGAGAGCCTTGAGTGGCACCCATCCACGGTCTCTAGCAAGCACTGTCTCTATAGAGCGATGGCACACACTAAGTTGATGAACCCTTGCTCAAAACTACTGCCGATGAAGGATGTGCAGGCAGAACGAGAAGAGGAAGGTGACTCCATACCCAGTGTCTAAAATGTGCTCCTGTGCCAATATAGATGCCTTTCACTGTGGCACTCACAGTCACAAGCACAGGTTTCATTCCTCTTCCCTACCTCTTCTTGTTATCTTTATTGTAGGGGGTTATATGTTCCGTATTCGTTCATGACAGCACAAAATTATGAAAAAATAAAGTTGTCTTTTGTCCTCCCATAAAACAGCAATACTTCTATCACATTGAGTATAAAGGAAATAATGAGCTAATATGGATAATATACTACAATTTTAGTCAACTGCAGCACTGATAGAGCCTGTCATATGGCACATATAAGTCTCTAAACTCAATAAAACACACAAAAAAATAAAACACAAAAACCGCTCTAGTTTTACAATGAATGACTGAAAGAGAGTGGGATGATTCAAATTATATTGCTTCAAGCGGTCTCTCTCTAAAATAAAACCTATCCTGGAGGTTGGGCAAGCAAATTTATCTCCGTCTGCAATGGGTTAATGATGACAATAATGATATAGATACTTATAATAGTTATGATAATGATAATAATAGTAATAATAGTAATGATGATGATGTGATTACTGAATGCCACAGTTGATGTTGGAAATCACTGCCAGGTTATTATTGTTAGAATCTGCTTTTGCCATTGTAGAGGAGAATAATGCATATTGATAATGCTTGTTTATAATGTACTTGTTATTACTTAACCCATTGGTGGGGATAGCATAAATGCTATGAGAAAATGTGCCCAAATCCTGGGTGCCATGTGAAATATCAGAGCATTTCTGTTTGAGTCTATGTTTATGCTAACTTATTTGCAATACTTTCATGTTATTATTGTAGTCTGATTCTTGTTACAGCCATGATCATCATTATTGTCATCTTCTATGATTAATATTTCAAACTTTTTTTCAGAGAATCCATTGATTTATGTATACTCAATCATTATTGCTCTAATTTCTTTTCAGGCCTTGACAGTCTGTCTGTGGAGTCTACTCACATACCCTCCTGATGTCAGAGAATAGGATGGGTGAACGTGTGCTGGTGCGTGGGAGGGATGTTTCTGGCCTGGCTCCTGTGTTGCGCGACTGTTCACGGCTCCTGTGTGTGCCACCTCCTGCTGCCAACTGCCTGGCTGCTGAGGTTGAACTTCGTGTATGTGCTGGTGATGGCTGGCCAGGTGTTCCTGGCAGGGAACATTGGGAGGCAAAAGGTGGGTGTGGAGGGGGAGAAGAGGATTTTACTTCTTAAGTGTGGTCATTGCCTTGAGTCAAGAAATGCGCTCATTGCCCCAGGAGGCAGCCAAGTCCTGAAGGTACAGTTATCATGGGTCAGAGGCAGTGGGAATGTCAGTAGGGAAGGAGTGAGTGGGCTTGCCCTTGGAAAGTCTCAGGAGGGATGTATCATTCCGAGTGAGCATACTTCTGGACTCACTGGAATTTATTGAGATTTATTGTATTTTCATATTTCTTAAGCAATAGATTTTTTTTAAACACATTCACGCTCGGGCGATTCCAGCTTTGCATGGTTGTAATGCCTCAAGATTATCGGGTGCTCAAGCCGCAAGCCTGGGCTGCCCACTCGGTCACCGCAAGCGGCGGCCTTGCCCAGATAACTCGTCACCGGCGTCTGATGTAAAAACCACAAAATACAAAGCACATATAGCTAGATATTTTTTTTTACCTTTCCCTAAGCTTATTTGTAAGTTTTGAAAAAAAATTGAATAATGTCTTCTCTGAGATCAAAAATAAATGAAGTGAAGAAGGAGAAGATATAAGTTTTTGTGACAATTTTATAGAGATAACAACTACAAAGAGGAAATTACTAAGAGTCAAATAGTAATATTGTCCAACTAAAAGATATATGCACAAAATATGATTGCCTTTCATTATTGTGATTGACTCTAATATAATTCCAGTTACCTAATTCATTCAACAAAAGTGTGAGTTATTTATGGCTCAGAAGTTTGATAATGTGCATAGGAATCATTCAGATTTTGATGACTTCTCCACATTTGCTCATTAACTCATTGTGGACGGGTAGTATTTTCTGTGTTTGGCGGTCCAGACAGGATGGAGTTAAAGGCGCACAGCCCGCCGCCAGGGCTTATTTTAGACCGAGCCACCCCTGCGGAACATATCACTACCTTTCTCGCTCTCTTCAGCCTCTCATTGTAACACTGGAACCATTTTTGTGTTGGTTGTTTTTGCCATGTTTCTAGTCCCACATAAACCATCTAACAGGCTTTAGCAATGATTTGATTGGTTGAAATTGTAGTTTTTTCCTTTCTTTTTTTTTCATTGAAGTTTTTCGCCCAAACAAAATATATACAAATATATACACGTTATTTACAATGAAGAGGAAGGCCACCAGAATTCATAATTGCGTGTGCCACAGCCGAAATCACTCGTATAGGCAGTGTGCCACATATAAACCACTTGACAGGCTTTATCAATGTTGTCATCAATTGAAATTGTATTATGGAGTCCATATAACCTCATATGCTCAGTAAAATAGAAATATAGTTTCCTGGGAGGACAAATACCAAGTTATTTTTTGTTTTGTTTTTTATTTCCGGAAAACCATATATACAATGTATATACAATATTTACAATTATGAGAAAGGCCACCAGAACTCACAGCTGCTTGTATGGGCAAAGTGCCACATTACAGCTGTGGCACATGTTCCTGGTGACCTTCCTCCTCTGCACTGCTGCATTGCCTGCAGTGTCTGTATTGCTTCCCTGGCGACTCCACTGTGTAATGTGATGTTCCCGGCAGCTGCTGCTCTGTCAGGGCTGGACACCCTTGACTCTAGTTACTTCCCCTCTCTTTGATGTACTCCTACATCATTCCACGGACAAGCCCTGATCTGAAGTCCAGCTGTGTCAATTTTCCCCCACGTGCCTTGTGCATACAGAAGGTGTTGACCAAGCCTTCTTGTACCACCTGATGGATTTCCAGATGGTCAGTTAGGACTGAGCTAGCTGGTCACTCAGGTCTAACCCCTTCATCCCAAAGTTGTAGTCGGACACTACACGGTTTCGTACGCACAGCCATCACTATTTCTATGATAGATTTTACTGCCA
>NW_028234437.1:13396974-13406974 GCF_977035675.1 Penaeus japonicus
TATAAATATATATATATATATATATATATATATATATATATATTTATATTATATATATTATATATATATATATATACACATATATATACATATACACACACACGCACACATGTGCATGTGTGTGTGAGTTCATATAGTATAAGTTCACACACTGTCTATATTTAATAGGTATTTATAGATAAAGATTAAATAAAAATCTTTTTGAACAGGGTAATAGCAATGGCTTGGCCACTGTGGACATCAGTGCTGGCTTTGTGGGCGTCACCAGCTATCGGCCTTTCGTTCGCGGAGCCCTCGTTGTGACCTATACCTTTGTAGGGACTTTCCTCACCTACCTCATCAACACCATCTTGAGGGATACTCAGAAGGAGAGGTACATGTGTAATGAACAGGTCCTTGGTGAGGGACTCTGAAGGATTGGCTTATCAGGCAGGTTTTTTTCTTGTACTTTTGGAGGCTGTCTCAATCTTCTGTTCTGTCTTGCTCTGAACTATTACGGACAGACAGACTGATTTCAAGAATAAACCCCATCAAGTGATTTGGCTTAATTGTGATTTTTATATACAGGCAAAATGGTATGAATGAAAATTGATCATTTCACCTGAATTGTGTGATTCAGATGAAGGGACGTTTCAAAATATTAATTACAAAATTCGCTGGTGAATTTATTTGTTGTTATTCATAACTTTTTAAACCTAAGTGACATCGTGCAAGAGAAATTGATCTTGAAACAAAACCAATCATGTCAGATGGCAGTATCCCCTGTTGAGAAGATCTGAGGTAGAAATGAATGGATGAGGAAGTTCTATGAAGTTTATTGTGAAAATGTTATTTTTGAGTGGGGTAGAATGAAATATTGAAGATTCAACTTTCACTAAGAGAAAATTTTGATTGCTCTAGTCCCATTTGTAGGATGTATGGGAGAATGATAGTTGTTGCACTGTTCAGGAATGATGAGAAATATGACTTGATTTGTAAAGAAAACAAGAAAGAATGGTTGTGACTTTTTGTGCATGTTTTTTTTATTGTTTAGTCCTGTACAAAGAAGTTTATGCAGAAAAGTCAGATGATGTATGTAATATAATAAATCCCTTATATTCTTAACTTTTCTTAGGAGTTTCAATAAACCAGTATTCCTATGTCACATTTGTAATCTAAATATTATCAGAAAACTACTTAAAATTTATTTAAATCTAATAGAATGTGATGCACTAGATTGAATGGATTGTTTTTTTTTTTTTTTCTTGTATGAAAGTAATTCTCACAAAAGGCTGTTGTTAGAGTTCATTATAGTATACAGTTGATATTTGAAAACTTAACACCAAATCCAAGACATTCCCCCAGAAAGGGAATAACATGCCAAAGAACTGGGGTTTGTGCTCTAACATCCCCGTTCAATAAATGCAAAAACAAGGTTCTTACTCATTGGGCCAAAGCTGTTTTAAAGTGTGCTGAACAATATTATACACCTAAACCAGTGCCCTGTGGAAGTGTTAAAAAGCATATTAGATGACTGGATAGATTCAATACCAGACAAACAACCAGTGAATGACAAAGAAAGATTCAGGGCTGAATCAAATTCTACCCATCATCAAGTTCAGTTTCTTACACTTGACAAAAGGTCTGGTCTCCCAGGATACACGCACATGCACACGCACACGCACACGCACACGCACACGCATACGCATACGCACACGCACATGCACATTCACACTAGGGTATTTCAATAATTGGTGATTTTTGGAAAATCATTCAAATTCACGGGGACTGTTCAGAAGTAGGCTCCATTTATTTTTTCATGACTAGTGATACCATTTTTATTTGTTTTTATCAATATTTACCTATTGCACTTTTAACTCAAAGATACGAAAATATTATTAAATAATTAGATTAGTCTGGGGTGAAATCCCCGTTTTCTATATTCTCTTCGTCATTTTAGCAGTAATTACTTAACGATGTATTCAAATTATGTTGATTTGTTTAATCGTGTATAGTATAATTCTAGTTTTTAAGATTATTTTTTCTACAATTAAGCATAATATTACACATGGTGAAAGTATATTACAAACTAGAAACCTATCTTTTATTGGCAATATCTATAATATGCAACAACTTCTCACATGTACTATATTCCCCTATCCGCAATTACCATGTATTTGATATCCCATATATAATGGAACAAAGGAGAACTAAACACTCTTTCCGAAAAAACTGGGACATTCACAAACTTTTCTGTGGTGAGGTTCCATAACTTCTCATAGGAAAAATTGTACCAAAGTCGATCCTTCAGGTTTGGCTGGTTTGTATATCCAGCTTTTTCCGATTCAATTTTCAGCATACCAAATACCTCATGTATGCTGTCAGCATCGTGAGAGAGTGGCATGAAAATGACATCTGTGTTATGCAGATATCTACTGATGGATGCAAAGTAGGATTTGTCAAACCCTAATCTGATCCCTACTTCTGAACACATTTGAGATGCCCCAAATGCTGTCTAAAATATTGTCGGCTCTGTACTGATGACAGCTTTTCGCAGCAAAAGAAATGGATCTTAGACAACTCGAAGATACCTTTGATAACAGTAGGGGTCTTTTGCAATGTCCCAAGCATCTAATCAAATTGTCTTTCAAGCCAACTTTTGTCTTGGATGACAAGTCAGCATTTTCAATACTTCATAATTTATCAAGTACAACATTAAGTGATATACAAACATGTAATGATGAACACATATAACCTAACCACCTAACACCAACTGGCACAAATATCCTAGGCAATATTATGTTTTTTTAAAATCTTTTAACCCACTCACGCCGGATGACGTGCTGACACGTTTCGTGGTTTTCGCGTCCGACGCCGCCGACGAGATATCTGGCCAAGGCCGGTGCTCGGGGTGAGCGAGCGGGCAGCCCAGGCTCGCGGCCCGTGCGCCCGAGAATCTCGAAGCGTTCGGATGATGCGTTCGAAAACCTCGGTATAGCGACCGTGCAAAGCCGGAATGGCCCCGGCGTGAATGGGTTAAGGACTCAAGACAAAATAATTTTGCATGTCTGTTCAGTAGTTCATGAATGGTTACCCGTCAATAGCATTAAAGTTAATTGGCCACAGAAAACGGACCTCATCATTTATATCCTCATAAAAATCAATCACTTCTGTTAATTCCCTGAGGTTATGACATGTTTTTATTCATATTGATTATCTTCAATGAAGCTAGAGTTTCATCTCTTTTACCAATAGTTGCCTGCCTTTTCTTGCGGAAAATGGTAGTATCTAAAGGAATCAATCTGCTGTCAAGACCTACTACTTGAGAAAAAAAAAGCATCAGTAAAATTTGTTGCATTAGTTCCGTGGTGTATTTCAATTTCCCTTCTGGCAGTCATCAGGAGTGGATAAATCTTCTAAGGTTGAGGAAGATTAAGTTTCCATTGTCATGCTCATCATCTGTATCGTTTTCACATATTCCTGAATCTCACTCAGTAATTTATTTGCCAGACTACATTTCCTCTTATTTCTGTATTCCTTCCTTTTAGTAGGCTTTATGGTCAGCAGAACCAGTGGATGCAGCACTACCATTTAACTTTGCTTCATACCACTCGATGTCTTCTTGTAGCACTCTCTCGGTTGTCTTTTGCCTTTAAAAGATACGATTTCAGTACCAATAAACGAAGCTTTCAAACTCTCCTCCTGTGTATAATAATATACTTTCTTTAAGTTAAGTACTTTTGTGATGGCCTTTAGTTTAGTAATAGTCTTCAGTCCAAATTTCTGATATAATTCTTCAGTTTAGTCACAAGTTTCAAAGCAATTTGTCGTCCAGAAAAGTTTGGATTTCAATCAAACACTTTCAGCGAATTATATCGTGCCAATATATCACAAACAAGTAGCAACACAACAGAAGCTTGTTGGAATGTATAATAATGTTATTAATTAACTAACGTTTATATGCTTATTGAAGAAACACGGCATTACTTTACAAGCCATTAAGTTCAGTGAGGAACTAGAAGTATTGAAAGACTTCCGACCTAAGGTCATTGAGGAACTTGCTATATGCAGTATTTTAGTGCTTAAGGTCTGTGAGAAATTTGTTGCATGCAATATTTAGGTTCCCAAGGTCAGCGAGGAACTTGATGCACCTAAAGACACAAATTTGATTGCGATTCGGAAGGGAACTATCATCACCTAACGTTAGCGAGGAAGTTCGAAGTGCGTGGATCTCTTCCGCCTTCGTGGCCCCAATTCCGCGGAAATGCGTAATATATTAAATTGAAAAGTGCAATCCCTAAACGTTATCAGATCAAGCTGATTTTTTTCACATTTCATTTTTATGATATATGGAGCCTATTTTTGTACAGTCACAATGACATTTCAAAAGTTGCAATTATTGAAATACCCTAATGCACACACACATGCGCGCACACACACACACACACACACACACACACACACACACACACACACACACACACACACACACACACACACACACACACACACACACACACACACACACACACAAACACACACACACACACACACACACACACACACACACACACACACACACACACACACACACACACACACACACACACACACACACACACACACACACACACACGTATATTAATTTATCCATATTTATGCACCATCATTATTGTGATAATTATCTAATTAATATCATCATGATACTATTATCATACATTATCATATCATTGTCACTGAAATAATACACTTATTTTTCAATCCTTTTAGTAATTCTTTTGTAATAACAAACTTATGATATTTTGTATAAGTGATTCTGTTATCAAGAACATATTCATGTAATCCTTGACTCTTGTTTATTCCATGCAGACAAATAAGTAAGCAAAAATGTAACATGAAACTATGTATTGACATAAAATTTAGGAAAACTTGCCTATATCCTGAAACTTTAAGTCTAATTAGTATCAGATCATATAATTTTATCGTATAGAATTGATTTCAATATGTTTTATACCAAACTAGTGTAACATTTTGTTAATTTTAATGTCATATAGAATAGGAAGTTATTTAATTCATCTACAGTGGCACTTCGTCTATGGGTGCTATGAACACACATTTAATCATTCTTTTCGATATTAGTAAATTAAAACAATGCCAAATACCATAGATAATACTCAACTCACTTGCGGTTATAAAAAAAAAAGATAATTTTTAGGACACTTTTTCAGTTTTGAATTCACCTCTCACAAAAGAGCAATGACATTGCAATAATGTCAGTGATTATGATATTCCAACATCCAATATTGACCAGAGGAGGGAGGGAGGGAGGATGGAAAGTAGCAGAAGGACGCATACCAAATATGCAGACGCATACAGGCACATTCTCTCTCTCTCTCTCTCCTCTCTTTCTTCCTCTCTCCCTTTCTGTCTCTCTCTCTCCAGTTTGCTATCTTTACTGGATGGGTCATGCATGTGGTTTTATTCATATTTAGCATTTAGATATGATGAAGCATAAATGCAATTACTCCAAATTAAGCTGCCAGTCAGAAAATCAGGACTATTAGTTCATATAACTCTTGCAGTAAGGTACAAAACATACTATTTCCTGTATATTGGATATCTCTTGGTCACTGTGCTGGCTAGCTTTTGGATTTGTGTTGACTACCTGCCATACCAAGCTAGGTCCAGAGGCTGGGAGATATTTTCGTCCAGGGTGAGTGGTGCCTCTCAGCCGCTGTGCTGGCTTATACCGGTGGACAGAATTTTAAAAGGCTCTCTTATGACTTTTGAGTTGATGAACTCCTGCAACGGGCAGGGCCCAGTGGCTCAAAGACACCCTGTACCCAAGAGAAACATTTATAGATACTGCTTTTCCTTCTCATTTTCTCCCTAGATACTCAGTGCCTTTCAGCCACTTTGCTGGCTTGTGGTGGTGGACTAAATGAAAAAAGCAAACTTTGGCACTAATAAAGTAATGGAATCCATGTGAACTACTGAAGCACAAAGAAAACTGTAATTTATATACAATACTAGGTAATATACCTTTGATGTTATGGCACACAGATGACAGTATTCAAAACGACGCTCTAGGACTATTTTGATGTGACAATAAGTACTGATCTACTGGTATATATCAATGAAGATTATAGGGTTCCTGTTGCTGTCAGAAACATTTGGAGACCCGAACAGTTGTCATTCTAATACTATTTTGTGCTGTGTGAAAAGGATTTTATATCAAATGTTGTTTATATAGATTTAATTTTTTTATTACTCATAAAATTAGACGGAGTAGCAAACCTATCATTATTATTGTTATTATGATTATGATTATCATCATTATAATAATCATTATCATTATTACTATTACTACTACTGCTACTCCTACTCCCACTATTATTATTATCATTATTATTATTATTGTTATTATTATTATTATTATTATTAGTATTATTAATATCATTGTCATTATCATTATTATTACAATTGATATCAGTATCATTATCATTATCATCGTTATCGTTATCATTGCCATTATCATTCGCATCATAATGTTATCATTAGCACTTTCAAAATTATTATCATTGTTACTATTATTATTATCAATATCATAATAGCTATTATCATTATCATCTTTGTTATTATTATCATCATCATTATCCTTATTATCATTCTTGTCATTAGTGTCATTTTATTATTATTATGATTATTATTATTATTATCATTATCAGCATTATCATTATTATTATTATAATTATCACTATTATTATTATAATTATCACTATTATTATTGTCAGAATTGTTATTATGATTATCATTATTATTATTATCATCATCATCATCATTATCATCATTCTCATTATTGTAACTATCATAATCATCATTCTGTTACTACTATCATTAATATCATTATTATTATTATCATCATTATTATTGTTATTTTATTATAATGCTTATTAGTAACAATACCATGATCATTAATTTTATCATAACAATTATTGTCAGTATTACTATTATCATTATTATCATTATTTTCATTACTACTTTTATCATCATTATCCTTACTATTTTTATTATCATGATTATTATGATTATCATCATTAATATTATTAACATAATAGTCATTATCATTATCATTGTCACCATTAACACCATAACTATTACTAGTACAACTAGTGCTATTACATTGCTACTATCAATATCATCATCATTTTTATTTCTATCGTCATTCTTATCCTATTAATTATCATTGATATTACTATCATTACCGTTGGTATTATTACCTTTATTATTGCTATTACTAATACAGACAGAGAGGCCAGCATTTGTGATCATACAGACACACAAACAAAAAGGAGAAAACAAATAGAAAACAAGTGAAGTAGACTGATAGATAGACAAGTAGGATATATACATATCTAAACAAACAATAGAGGAAAAAATGATGTTTTATCACACACACAAACACACACACACACACACACACACACACACACACACACACACACACACACACACACACACACACACACACACACACACACACACACACACACACACACACACACACACACACACACACACACACACACACACACACACACACACACACACACACACACACACACACACACACACACACACACGTGCGCAGAAACACATACATATAGATACACACGCATACATGTTGAGTGACATTAAATAGCATTTTTTATGATAATCAAAGGCAAATATTCAATAACTTAGTTTGTTCCTAATTTACATAACTAATGGAAAGCGCTTATCTCAGCATGAATTCATGGTGAAGCTGTTTCACTGTGGGAAGATATATATATATATATATATATATATATATATATATATATATATATTTATATATATATATATATATAATATATATATATATATATATATATATCTATATATATATCTATCTTCCCACAGTGAAACAGCTTCACCATGAATTCATGCGAGCGGGGAGTGATGTGCAACGAAATAAGGGAAAACTTCACGGAATCACAATAATAATAATGCTAGTGATGATAATTATAATAAAGATAAAGATAATAATGCTATAATATTAATTATAGTAATGATGACAATTATAATAGTAATGATGATGATAACATACATAAGTAATGAATTATGTATAGTAATAATGAGATATTAACAAAGTGCATTGATACTGTTTTTCTTTATTGTCCTCTTTTCATCATTATGCATTTTTGGATCTACAATAATGATGAAAAGCTCCTTCCTGATTCCAGACTGTAGATCAGTGGTTCTCAAAGTGGGTGCCGCGGCACCCTGGGTCCACCACGGACGCCTAGGGGTGCTCAAGAATTGCCAACGAATTTGGTCTTGGCGTAGATCGTTTCAAGGTACATTTGTAAGCAGTTATGTAGCAGTCTCCTATAATTTAAATGTCGGTGTAGGAAGTTACTTGGGCTAATATATTTTTACTAAAATATAGGTAGATATGTCCTTTTGCACCATCAACTACTACTACTCTATCATGGATGGAGATGTGGGGTGATGGTGCCACGACAGAAAGGATTATATAAATTCAGGGTGCCATCACTGAAAAAAGATTGAGAACCACTGCTGTAGATAATTGTCTAGATATATATGACAAGCAAGATATGTCGACTTTCACATGAGATAAAGCCCGATATTGTTTCTCAACAACCTTCATTTCTGCTCACTAAGAGTTGATTCACAATGCAAGAATAAACCTCCAGGCTTCATAAATCCATTAGATTAACCCGACTTTCACTCACCAAAACAGTGTTCCCAAATCAACGACAACGCCTTCCGGATTGTGCGTGAAGTGGCAGAGGAGGGGAACGTCCTTGTCACTGGCAGTGTGTCCCAGTGTCTCTCTTACACTGAAGGAAAGGTCAAGGAGGCGGTGCAGGCACA
Organism: Penaeus japonicus; assembly: GCF_977035675.1. Taxonomy (NCBI): domain Eukaryota; kingdom Metazoa; phylum Arthropoda; class Malacostraca; order Decapoda; family Penaeidae; genus Penaeus; species Penaeus japonicus. Next base: position 13,405,873 of record NW_028234437.1, read on the forward strand.
CAGCAAGACACAAGTGGACGCTTTCGTGAAAAATAAAGTGGACTTCATCATCGCTGAGGTTAGTCCTGAGTGGATTGACTGAGTTGATTGTCAGAGAATCAAGGAGTGTGGAATTTAGCTGGGATAGAAAAATTTGCGGTTTATAGGACAAGGGAGCAAAAACTTAGACTGGATTGAAATAGAACTTAGAAAGGAAGAAAATTGAAATTTGATCAGTATGATACATTGCACGTTATATCCTAAGTTCTCTAGTCCGTCATATCCATTCCTACAGAATTCGTTAAATGTTAAACATCTTCTCTCAACAGTTCTTCCTGTATGTTGAAGAAATGGAATGGGTAATCGAAGAGCTTTTAAAGAGTAAGTTACTAGTGGCAGCCACTATGTACATCAGGCCTGAAGATGACCTGGCAGGGGTCAACCCAGGTCAATGTGGTGTCAGGATGGCCCGTGCGGGAGCCAACGTTGGTTAGTTCTTGTTCTTGTTTGAAATTCTGTTTCGAAATAAATGGAGGATGAAGTAGATGTAGTCCTCAGAGTGTTGCGATGGGAAATATGGAAATGATACAGTCTGATACTATAAATTTGTATGAGGAAAATAACAGAGAAGTTTTGCTAATAGATAAGATAACACTACATCTTGTTAGTAAAGTACAAACCATTTCACACAAATCAAAACTGCATTATGTATCATCTTCCTCTCATGCAGTTGGGGTGAACTGCATGTTTGATCCTGTGATGATCATCGATACCATCAGACTCATGAAGGAGGCTCTCGACGCCGAAGGTCTTCATCCCTTCCTCATGACACAACCCGGCGCCTTCTTCACTGAAGGCGCCGACAAGGCAGGATACCTTGGCGCGCCGGAGTATCCATTCGGTAAAAAATCCTTTGCTCTCTCTCTCTCATAAATTAATTAGTTAATATATTTATATGGATAGATATAGAATTATGAGTGACTGTATATATATGTATAGACAAACAGTAAATACATTAACACAAAAACACACACTGTGCCTTTACACACACAAGCACATGTCTTCTGCCAAAAGCTTTTTCATACAAGCTCAGGAAGACCGTGCCGATTCTCTAGCTCTCACT
>NW_028234437.1:13431974-13436974 GCF_977035675.1 Penaeus japonicus
AGGTATTAGATTGCACAAAACCATCCACTAATGTCATAAAGCAGTAAACATTCCAATAGACATTTCAACCATCAACTTCAATCTCATAACAGAACATAAACTGGAAGTCTAACGACCCATACAGTTATCATCTCCACAGCCTTCCACCTGAAAGAATCTCTCTCGAGGCGTCACAGGAAATTCAGCCAGCGTTTCACAACTGGCAATTACATCTCCCACCCCAGTTCAGGAAACGGGAACTTATTTCAGCGGCCGGGCGGGAACAAGGCGGGAGTGGCCGTCCAAATGTCAAGGTCGACAGCTTACGAGGAAGTCTGTGGTGACTGTTCCTTTTTTCTGGATGTAGAATTAAAGAATGTAATAAAAAAAAGAAAAGAGATAACATATATACATACGTACGCACTAGGAAGCGAAGGTAGAGGAATGGAAAGAGAAAGAGGGAGGGAGAGAAAGAGGAAGAGAGAGAGAGTTACACACGCGTATACACACACTCTCCCTTTCTTTCTCTCACTCTTTTAATCTCTCTCTCTCTCTCTCTCTCTCTCTCTCTCTCTCTCTCTCTCTCTCTCTCTCTCTCTATCTCTCTCTCTGTCTCACTCTCTTTCTAACACCATGTGTGTGCATGTGCGTGTGTGCGTGTATGTGATTGAGAGAGGGAAATGTTGATCGGTCCTCGTATACTGAAAGTTCTTCACACAGGTTTACAGAGAGAGAGAGAGGGGAGGGGGGGTGAGAGGGGGGAGTGAGAGGGAGAGAGGGAGGGAGGGGAGGAGAGAGAGAGAGAGAGAGAGAGAGAGAGAGAGAGAGAGGGGGGGAGAGAGGGGGGGAGAGAGAGAGAGAGAGACGAAAGAGAGAGAGAGAGAGGGGGGGTGAGAGGGGGAGAGGGAGGGAGGGAAGGAGAGAGAGAGAGAGAGACGAAAGAAAGAAAGAGAGAGAGAGAGAGAGAGAGAAAGGAGAGAGAGAGAGAGAGGGGGGGAGGGAGAGGGAGAGAGAGAGAGGGGGGAAGGAGAGAGAGAGAGAGAGAGAGAGAGAGAGAGAGAGAGAGAGAGAGAGAGAGAGAGAGAGAGAGAGAGAGAGAGAGAGCACAGCTGAGTGCTTGAGTCTACAGGTATCGTTCTCCTTGTAAGGTAACCCTTTTAAATCCCAAACAATATAGGTTGTGTCCCGCTCCACCTGTGACCACAATCCCGTGGATCAGATTAGGGTACACGTAGATTTCGAATCCAGTGGTCAACCGATGCGAGTGGGATTAGGGTAATAAAATCTGGTAACCCTGATGGCAGGTGAGACTTTCACTCCTCTTGAATCAGTCTGAAAAAAAAAGAAAGAAAGAAAAAAAAAAATCAAGGTCTTTTCATTCTACAGAAATACCGAATCATTATTATTATGATTATTACTGTGATTATTACAACATACACTATACCCTATTATTTTGCCTTTCCGCGGTCTGTTACATTACTTAGAGACTACTACTGCAACTATTATAACCATCATCATTAGCATTATTATAATAATTGTTTTTATTAGTATCATCATTATCACTCTCCTAACCATCATCAACGTCACAATTACCATGATAATAATAGTAGTAATGTTGATTACAATGATAAGGTAAATAATAGTAATTATCGTAATTAGTATTGCTGTTGTTATCATTATTATCATTATCATCATCATTATCATTATTATTGATAAGATTATTATTATTATTAGTAGTATCATTGTTATTATCATTATTGTTATTATTATTGTCAATATCATTATTACCAATATTCTTATTATCATTATTGTCAATATCCTTACCATCATCATTATGATAATCATTACAATCATTATCATAATAATTATTTTCATCATGTTATCATCATTATTGATATCATTGTGATTATTGTTATTATTACCCACCGGTGCTGTTATCATTATAATTACCGTTATTATTATTATCAATATTATTATCATCATAATCATTATCATTACTATCATCTATTATTGTTATAATCATTATTATTATTATCACTATTATCATTATTATTATTATTATTGTTATCATTATCACTATTGTTATTATCATTATCATTATCGTTATTATTATTGTTGTTGTTATCCTTATCCTTATTATCAAAATTATATTTTTATTGTACCATCATTGTCATTATCATTATTATCATCATGATTTTTATCATTATTATTATTACTACCATTATTATTATTGTTATTTTTATTAGCATTATTATTATTATCATTATCATTATCATCATTATTGTTATTATCATTATTATTGTCAATATCATTATCACCGTAATCACTGTTTTCATTATCATTGTCATCATTATTATCATTATAATCATCATTATCAGCATCATTGTTATCATCATTGCTATTATCATTATTGTCATTGTCTAATTATCATTATTATCATTATGATCATTGTTATTATTATTATCATTATAATTATCATCATCATTACTGTCGCTGTTGTTATCATATCATTATTGTTATCGTTATTATGGTCTATTACTAGTATTATTACTGTTATCATCATCATCATCATCATTACCATTAGCGTTATGTGAACACTGCCACCGCTAAATGCTCTTACCGGTTATCTCATTATTGTTATTACCCTAATTATCCTCAATATCATTATTCCGTTATCATTATTATAAATATTGATATTGCTACTGAACACACTTTTGTTCTTATTGTTCCAACTATATAATTGTTATCATTTTAGTTATTTGTTCTATTGATTATTTATTTCAGACATTTTTGTTAACTATATATATTTTTTGTTAACTATTTATTTGAATTAATATGCCAAGTTTGATTAACTATTGATTTTATTTCTTTTGGTATTAATTATATATATATATATCATACACATACACACATACACACACACACACACACACACACACGCACGCACACACACACACACACACACACACACACACACACACATATATATATATATATATATATATATATATATATATATATATATATATATATATATATATATGTATGTATGTATAACTAGCCTATTGTTATTATTTCATCGCTATTATATTCGTTAGGTATGATCATCAAAGCTATTGTTAATTATTTCTACTATCTATATCGTTACACGTTTTATCATCACTATCGTCATCAACGTGCTTCATCGTTACTGTTGCATTGTGATGATAATGATGATCACAATTTTAGCAATAGCAATAATGATAATGATGATAATGATAATGATGATAATATCAGTAATGTTAATAATAATGGTAATTATAGTAATATCAATAATGATGATAATGATTATAATGATGATGTTAATACGATAATAATTATAATGATGATGGTAATAATGATAATAATGATAATAATAATAACAATAATAATAATAATAATAATAATGATGATGATAATGATAATAATGATAACAATAATAATGATAATAATAATAATAATAACAATAATAATAATGATAATAATGATAATAGTAATTGTAATAATAATAATAGTAATGATTTTAATGATAATGAAGATTAAAGTAATGAAAATGATAATGATAATAGTAATGAAAATAATTATAATAAGGATAACAATAATAATAATAATAACAATAATGATAAAATGATAAGAATAGTAATGCAAATAATAATGATAATAACAATAATACAAATACTAATGATAACAATAACGATAAGCATAACAATGATTATGAAAATGATAATAATATCAACCATAACATTAACGATAATGATAGCAATGATAAAGATTATAAAATCATAACGAACAATGATGATAATAATGATAATAATAATAACTATAATGATCATTACTGTTGTTGTTATCCTTGGTGATGATGATGATGATGGTGGTGATTAGAATAATGATGATAATGATAATACTAATAATAACGATAACAAGAATGATAAAATGATAACGATAATCATAGTAAAATTATGATGATACTGAAAATGAAAGAAATAATGATAATGATAATGAAAATAATAATAATGATGGTGATGATAATACCACTACTAGTGATGCTGATACCAACAACAGTAACAATAATGATAATCTTCTTAATAATATTAACGATAATAATAATGATAATCATATTGACAATATTGGTAATCATTATCATTATCATCACTTATCAGTCACTCACGTATCTGTCTTCCAATTCCTGTTTGTGTGTTCGGAGAAACGTGTTGATTTCAATAATGTAAATGATATATTTGATTTGTTTTTTAATTTGTTTTTTTACTTTGCCGGTATCGGGTGCAAACATCCTTCACTAGTCAAACGCACAAAAAAGTAGTTCCCTTCTCAAAAAGCAGAAATAAAACCCAAAAAATACATATTTCTGAAATCGCAGAAAATCAAAGATATGAAAACAGGTCTCATCCGAAGTCCACGAAGCGTCAGTCCACAAAACGTTCTCATTTGAAGCAAAAGACGTTCCCTTTAGACGTCCCTGGGATACAGAGAGGACAAGCGAAACCTGCAGAGGATTGGAAATCTACGGTAAAAGAGAAGGGACTTGGGTGAGTTCATGAAATCTTGTTAACCTTGAACTAGTGTGACGAGTGAAAGAAGGTTTACGCCCAACATATGCTTTTCTTTCCGTTTGGACATGTGTTTGGCTGAGCGATCTCATCCTCTCGTGTTAGGTCTTATTATGATGTTATGAAGACATGCATGCTTACATACATACATACATACGTACACACACACACACACACACACACACACACACACACACATATATATATATATGCATGTGTATATGAATAGATATATATATACACACACATACACAAACACGAAGATTTGTATTGAGATACAAAAACAAAAACCACACGATCTAAGGTTAGCGGCACGGGTACTTCTGATGCAAATCGCCAGCGCTATCGAGGATGTATAGCTGCTTGCTCCGGTCGGTAATGAGGGCGTGGCACGGCGGAGGAGCAGCAGCAGCAGCTTATCCTTGGGGACACAAC
>NW_028234437.1:13471974-13474474 GCF_977035675.1 Penaeus japonicus
ATCATTATCATTAATATTATCATCATTATCACCTTTACTGTTAGTGTTATATGATCATGACCACTAATATTACTACTACTATCATCATCATCATTCTTATTATTGTTATAAGCATTATCATCCTCATCATAATCATTACTGCTGTCAATACTATTATCACCATCATTATTATTATCATCATTATCATATTTACCATTATCATTGTCGCTGTTATTCCTACCATTAACTTAAGTATAATTGTCATAGTTGTCATTATTATCATTGTTAGCATTATCATTATTATTGTCACTAATGATACCAATACCATTGTTTTTGTTTATCTTTTCAATTACTTTTTTCGCAACTCTGACTTCAATCTAAACTTCACCGGCAAAGACTCGTCCATTTCCAAAAGGACACAGGGCGGGCAGTCAGAGTTCTGATAAACTACTCGGTTTATCATTGAGCTGCGACTATTTCTAGGTACATGAGCTTTCTGAAGATGTAGTGAGTCTTATGACCTATTCATATGACCAATTTGAACAAAATGCGATTCAGTATTAACGTCTTTGTGGCAGCTCACGTGAGGAGTGTAATTGTGAAGATGTTGACTGGAAAAGCAAGGTTACTAAGTTACAATATGATAAAAGCAATGAATAATAATTTAAGAACAATAGGATTAAGAATACAGGCAAAAGAAGAATGAATTAATAATAGTAATTGAGCTTTTAAAGATAAGCTAATACTAGCGCTGGATTTTAATATCACAATGCCAACAATAGAATAAACATGAAATAGGAATTAGAATAGAACTAGTGATAATAAAATTATGTGGATAATAACATTATAAGAATTAGCAGTAATATGACAGTAAACGATTATATCTAAATAGGTTGCATCGGTGCTGAACGAATAACAATACCAAGTGAAAAGGACATGAGAATATGAAACATGAGACAGGGTGGGTCGTCAGCATGGCTTTAATAATTCTGTTTACTTCGATGCATGCACATCGACAAACCAACCACTGAGTCGACCATGCAGTCTCTAGCGTCCTAAACAATTTTCAAAAATGGCAGCAGTCGCTCTGTCCTCGACTTCAAAATAGAGGCGGATCCACAAGGAGGCAAGTGGGACACCTGACCCCACTTTTGCAGGGATTGCCCTCCCCCGCACACACACACATATATATATATATTTTATTTATATATATATTATATTTATATATATTTATTATATATATAATATATATTTATATTTATATATATTTATATATTTATATATGTATATATATATAATATTATATATATATATACACACACACACACACATATATATATATATGTGTGTGTGTGTGTACATATATATATGTATATTTATATATATATTTTTATATATATTTTTATATATATATAAATTATATATATATATAGAATATATATATATACACACACACACACAACACACACACACACATATATATATATATTACATATATATATATACATATAATATATATATTTTATATAATATATATATAGATATATATTTATATATTATATATTTATATATATTTATATATAAATATAAATATATATATTATATTTATATATATTTATTATATATATATATCTTATATATATATATAGTTATATATATATATATGTGTGTGTGTGTGAGTGTGAGTGTGTGTATATATATATATACACACACACACACATATATATATATAAATTATATATATATATTTTATTTATTATATATATATTATTTATATATATATAGATATATATATATATATTTTTATATATATTTTTATATATATATATTTATATATATTTTTATATATATTATATATTTATATATTTATATATTTATATATATTTATTATATATATCATAATACTTTTTAGTGAGACGCAGTGACCCACTGACCAATAGCTCGGGACCCGTACTTTGAAGAATCCAGGTCAATGGAGGTCCATATGTTTCCGTGACGGTTTCTTTGAGTTGTCATGGTTTCATTTTATTACAAGTTAATTCTAACACTAAAAAATGGAATGGGAACAACGCAGACAAATTAATTCAAAATAACCACGGTAGGATAGACCGACGAAGTAACCGAACTGCAAAATGTTTTCTGGTCTGATTTCACGATACACTCAAAGATATATCTAAACATTCTCACAAAAGAACTTTCCTGCTTCCACGCTGCTGGACGGCTTCGAGTTAGATCACTTGTCTCAGAACGGATATCTTTTAGAATGTCTGTATCATTAGAGTCATTCTGCTTTCAATTTTCAACTATTTCCTGAGGGTTGAAATAATTTGATTTTATCAATTTTACAAAAAAAAAAAAAAAAAAAAAAAAAAAATATTATATATGTATATATATATATATATATATATATATATATATATATATATATATATATATATATATATATATATATATATATATATATATAATAAATAAAATAAATATATAAAATGCCGCCACCAAAGGGAGGCGGGACACTGTT
>NW_028234437.1:13494474-13499474 GCF_977035675.1 Penaeus japonicus
TCGTCATGACATATGGGTCAGAAACATGGACTACGACCAAGGTACTCGAGAGGAAATTAGTAAGTGATCAAAGAGGAATTGAAAGGCTTATGCTATGAATTAGCCACATGGATCGGGCAACAAACAATAGTAGAAGATATACTCAAAAGCATTAAAAAGAAAAAGTGGCAGTGGGCAGATATATATATATATATATATATATATATATATATATATATATATATATATATATATATATATATATATATATCGGACACAGAGAGAGAGAGAGAGAGAGAGAGAGAGAGTGAGAATGTATGCATATATTGATGTCTATATTTCTCTTTCTCTCTCTCTCTATCTATCTACTTATATGTCTGACTGTCTCCTTCTCTCTCCTTTTATCTATCTATCTATCTACCTATTTATCTATCTATCTACCTATTTATCTATCTATCTATGTATATATCTATATATGTAGCATAAAGTATATAATTATAATCAGCATACACATAAACCCAAGCTGGCCAAGTCCCTCTCTAACTTCAAAGCGAGATGAAGAACTGAAACAGAATAGCCTGCGCTCGGCCCGGGAGTAAAATCCACTGGAAAGATCGAGCCCCAAGTATCCTCGTGGTTTCCGAAAGAGCGCCGTCGCTTCAGCGATTGTATGACACGATTGATCTTTGGGCTCTTTCATGTGCAGGTGTCCGCCTAAAGCCTGGTTGAGGTATCGCGTGGCAATGGACACCGGACTCTGTAACGCAGTTGCCATCAGCTGACTAGAAAAAATATTGACCTACTTCAACTTTAAAGGAATTTTTTATCATGTGAAAACGTCCTTGGATTCAATACATAACATTTTTGGGGAGTTTATTAATAAACTGATATCCTTGAAGGCGTATATGTGATATGATAATCTATCATGTATTTTTTTTTATTGCTAGTGTTTCCGCTGGCACTCAATTAAGAAAGCGGGTCTCAGAAAAGAAGCTAAAAGATTATGTTAACTTATAAGCAGTCAGGTGTCCTCTGCGGTTTCGAGACGACACCACCTGACAGCTTAGGACAGACACCGCTCGACAAGATCAACTGATGCAACAGTAGATGAGAGAGAACAGGTGGTCACCATTCGCTGCATTGCAACACACTTCGCCACGGCCAACATGCGGTCCCTCGCCGTCTCTCGCACGGAAGACAACCTTGCGCAAGCTGTCTCCGATACCCCTGAGATTAGATAATGTTACTCTACTTCCGCTGTCCCTGCTCGCGTCTTACTTTATCTGTAAAGGAGAGAGTCTTCGTATCCGAACGCTTGGATTTTGAGTGTACATATATATGAATCTTGATAGCAGCCGCGTACACACTTATGCATGTCTGTATGTGATTGTACACACTTTCACAAGCATATGTACACACACACACACGCGCGCTCACACACACACACACACTCACACACACACACACACACACACACACACACACATATATATATATATATATATATATATATATATATATATATATATATATATATATATATATATATATATATATATATATATATACACACACACACACACACACACACACACACATATATATACATATACATATACATACATACATATCTATATCTAATATATATATATATATATATATATATATATATATATATATATATATATATATGTGTGTGTGTGTGCGCGCGCGCATGTGTGTGTGTGTGTGTGTAAAAGTGTTCTTGCCTAATTGTTTAGATATGGGAAATGAGCTGAGCTCAGGAAGACCCGTCTGCTATATCTAGATTGTTATGTAACTTTTTTAATTGATGTGTTTCTGGCACATATAACGTTTATAAAGTATTTTAAAGTAGGACCTGGTCTCGTGATGATTTTCTTTACCATATCTTCGTCAACGTGATAACTCTCTGAATTTATGTTTGATCCCATCGCACTGATTGAGATGGTAAACATGACTGGTGCCAATACTAACCCTTGTGGTACTCCACGTGTTACTTGTCTCTACCTCTAATTACTGTACTCATTTTTTCTGCCATATATGAAGTCCTTCATCCACCTGAGGAGCTTTCCATTAACTCCAACAATGGGTTCCAATTTTCATATCAGTTTACCATGTGACACTATTTCAAAATCCTTCTTGAAATCCAAGAACAGGCACTTTACTGAACCTACTGTAGTATCTCGACTATATGTATATGTGTGTGTTTGTATGTGCGTTTGTGAATGCACGATCTCCTTTGATAGATAGAGTCACTTCATAGCAAATGGACAGACAAAGAGCAGTCTGAATATTCCATCAAGGTATCCACACCCTCCCCCACTCTCGCCTCTCCCCGGCAGGTTGCTCCCCACCGGACAAACCCCTTCTGCGTGTCCTCACAAGGACCTCGAGCATCGACCTTCCTGCGTCAGAATCTCCATGGTGCTCAGGTCCTGCGCGGCTTCCTGTCCTGCGCGCGTCCCGGAAGTGTAACCCAAGTTGGGGATGGACAAAGGAATAAGTGGCCTTTCAGCACCTCCGCCCCTCGCCCTCCGCTTCAGCCCCTTTCGTCCTCTACTCGCTAATTATACTTACAGTGCACAGAGTAAAGTATATGGTGCAATAAGGGTTCGCGACGTAATGCCGACATGCTGTGGTAACAAATAGCTTGATGCCATACGAAGAGATTTTATTTTTTCGCACCGGAGTTTCATTAAGGCTCTGGGGTTGGGAAGCTTCCTCTATCGATTGAGAGATCTCGGGACAGATGTCCTAGCTTGGCTGTTATTACATTTAAAAACGGTATGCGTGTGATGGAAATACTCTTATTTACTGTACAGTTCTGTTTCAGTTATCATTCCCCAGGTTTGTTTCTTTCTTTTAAGCCGACATGTATGTCATGACACCCGTCCGCAATGGGTTAACCCCCCCCCCTCTTTCTTCCCCTCTCTCTCTGTCTCCATCGCACACACACAAACACGCTGTCTCTTTTTATCGCTCTCTCTCCCTCCCTTTCCTTTCGTCTTTATCCCTCTCTATCTACGTCTTGAATTGTACGTCGTCTTCCAATTCTCCCCACTACTCTTCCTCTTTTAAGCGCACCCTTTTTCTTAATTCTCCGCGAAGCAGATATTCACTCTTCGCACACAAGCTAGTCCACGCCAGCAGAAAGCAAGGAAGCCTCTGCAAGACCAGCCACTGAAGCCTTGCAAGAAACGGCTCCTGCTTCTCAATCTAGTTCTGATTTTGAATTCTTATCTGTTTCTAGAACATAACGTGCTGAAATCTCAAACTCATACAAGCTTATAAATATGCCAAGAGTTTTTTTGCAGGACACATACTGTATCATCCCCTAATAGGAATAATCAAATGCAAACAATTGAATTATTCAGATAGAGGCAACAGGAATATCAAATGTAAATAGCTGGAATATTCAAAACCAAACACCCAAATATCCAAACACAAAGAGCTGAAACGCCCAAAAGTAACCAGCCGGAACATGGTAACCAACGACGGACTCAGCAAGGTGCAGGGGTGCTTCACCAAAGCGCCTCCGCACACACGCTATGAACATTGGCTGGTGACATTCCCACCCACATGACCCCGCATTTGAGGATGGAAGTGGACTTAGCTTCGGTTTCAGTGCCTCCGAAGATGAGACTCATGCTTTGTTCTCTTGAGACAAAAGGAAGGTCTGACGGAAAGCCCTACACCCCCTCCCCCTCTCTACCCCCACCCCCCACCCCCGTTCCCTTTCCTTCACCTCTCAAAGAAGACGAAGGTCGCCCGTTCCCTGAGTTAGCGATATTTGAAACTGCCAAACAACAAAGGAGGAAAATGTTTCTATCCATCTGCCCGTCGGTCATCTGATCTATTAATTCATCGATCTTGCTTTCTGCCCTTGAATGAATCAATCTCTGTGTCTTTTGGACAATCCGTCTATCCACACACACACACACACACACACACACACACACACACACACACATATGAGAATGAATGACGCGAATCATATCTTCCTCAGCAATACGTGTGATTCCAATATTCGATATAATTCGGATCACACCACTTACTCTCTAGCGCTGTGAAGTAATTCAATCACACTCATACTCCTTATTTCACTTCAGTTGCACTGAACAGCAACGCTTAGAGCATTAGTGATATAACGCCATGATCTCCGTGCTGCAGTGCTGGATCGCGCCCATCCAACTCCCGCCCCATTTCTTTAATCCTCATCCTGTCAATTATCTATGAAGGATTGCTGGCTGAATGATTATGCTGAAAATGATATCCTCTTCCCTTGTGCATGATATGATATGGCTTTTGTAAGGTCTCAGACACCGATCATGTTATTCTCAAGATCTGCGTATTCCCTGTCACGTTTTGGACTGGCTGGCATGAGCTTCTTGGTGTGTGTTGATAGCAATAAAATGATGTCGATGGTGATGATAACAATAATGATGATATTAGTGATAAAGATAGCAACACTAATAATGATAAAAGTGATAATGATGATAAAAATAACGACAAACACAGCAATAATAATAATGATAATGAGGATGGTGAAGATAATAATAATATTAATAATAATGATAATGATAGTAGTGACAATGGTAATAGTGATAATAATGATAATGATAATGATCATGACGATAATAATAATGACAATTATAGTAAAAGTGATAATAAGAATGGTGTTATAATAATGATGATAATAACGCTAATAATGATCACTATTATCATAATGATAATGATAACGCTCACAATAATGCTGATAATAATTGTAATACTAGTTATGATAATAATGATAATGATGATAGGGATGTTGATAATACTGATAACCAAGAGGAATAATGATAATGGTAATGATAATAACGATTATAATAGCAATAATGATTATCCTTATGATAATAATCAAGAAAGCAAGGGTAACATTAATGATAACAATTATGATCATAACAGCCAAACAAATATCAACATCAATACAGATACTAATATCTTTTTATTGAAACTTGAAC
>NW_028234437.1:13504474-13506974 GCF_977035675.1 Penaeus japonicus
TTATTGTTCTTATTACTGATATTATTTCTGAAAATAAGATTATTATGGCTGTTGTTGCTGTTGTTGTTGCAGTTTTATTATTATTACCATTATTACTCTCCCGCACGAAGCAGCTTTCCGTTATTTGAAGAAAGAAAAAAAAGGTTTACATCTGTCCCTCAACAACTGCGAATATAAAGTGAATGCCAGCAAGAATATTGTTTGTTTAGGCTCTGAACGTCAAGAACATTCGGTCATCCATGTATGACGCAACCGTAGATTTTTTTTTCCGTGAACGCCTTTTTTTCCCTTTGATTCATCATAGGAAGGTTACTGAGTGAGCCACGACATTTTCGCTGAAAATTTGTGGCTTTCGCTTTTGATAGGTCTTGCTAACGTCAACTTGTTCTTTGTTGTTGTTTTTTTTTTAATTCAATTTTCCATTTCTTCTTTTTTTTCGGAATACTACGTTAAAGTGCAATAAATCAACTGCAAACTACAACTCACACGAAAATTCTGTCATAACAAATTTCTTTATAACAATTTTATAACGACAGACCAGGACCATTGCACATCCAGACACCCTTGTAATATTATCCTGTTACTTAAAAAAAAACCTAAGACACAACTTATGATAAAACCTTTCTTTAAGTCACATTTTGCAGCAACAGTATTAGACTATAGTGTGACTTGCATGAATAGCCTTATTACGTAAAATAATAGCTGAAAGGGACACGCTGAAGTGAGTGCAGAGCGAGCAACCCCAAAGCTTGGTTGAAAAAGTACGTCTCAGCTGTTGAGATGTAATTACAATGCTGTTTGTTGCATGCGAATTTCTGATTATCATTCAGCTGTTCGTTTGCCGAAATTGTGGAATATTTTGTGTGGAATTATGATAAAAGATAATTGTAAATTTAAAAAGATTTTTGAGTAGGCACATGTGTATATTTTAAAATATATATCATTAGTCTTAAGATTGGTGTTGTTGTATATGATATTATCATCGTTGTTTATTCTTTGATGGGGAGTATTATTATGATGATTGCTGCTTTTACGACTACTGCTTCTTCTGCTGCAGCTGCTATTACTACTACTACTACTTCTAATGTTGATACTATTACTGCTTCTTCTTCTTCTTCTTCTACTACCATTACTATTATTACTACTACTGCTATTACTACTACTACTACTACTATTACTACTACTACTACCACTACCATTGCTGCTGCTGTTACTACTAATACTATCGCAAATTCTAGTAATTGTAGTATTGCGACCAAAACATAATCTTTGTACTCATACGTAGCTTATTGCAAATAATTATCATTACCATCGTCATTCATGGTTTCCATCAACCTTGGCAACGGCCGTTAAAACTACTACCGTTAAGATAATATCAGTATATTAAAAAATCAAAGAAGATGAAGACAAATCAAGTGTCTGGCGTAGCGCTCTGCGTGGAGGTCAGAACAAAGACTCGTGGGGTCGTGTTCATGGCAGAGTTAATATCGTGTTACGTGCGTGAAACACCGGTGCTCGCCAGTTGGTTAGCGTTAAGAGGCAGATACGGACGAGCCTCCGACTTTGCTGGGGTCGGTGGCCAGCTTCTTTGTGAATTAGAGTTTACGGGCGGGGGGGGGGGGGATTGTAGTAGTTGAGTAAGGGTGTGTATAATCTGACTGTTACTGAATCGGGAGGGTGTGGCCTGATAATTGGGGGTGGGGGGGTGAAAGGGGAGGAATCTGAATGGTTGGAGGCAGAGGGCTTAGGTACTGTTCTTGAGTGGCCGGAGAGGGGGGGGCGGGCCGCCTTCCCCTTTCAATCTCTATCTTACTTCCGTTTCATTCATTCCCATCCTATCAGATCACTTATCACGATTCCCCCACCCCCCACCCCCACCCCCCACCCTCACGCCCTTGGAGTCTGAGCCAGGCAGAAGAAAGGGTGTCGGGTGCAGTGACGACTAGGGTCATCTGTTCTTAGTGTGTCACTGAAGCCAGCTCGGGTCACATTGTGCGATTAGAGATCTTACCACAGTGGCCATGGTATTAAATGGCCTATTAAAGTATTCATTGCCCTCTCAGTACATGAATCATGATATTTAAAACGTTGAATAAAGCATGAACAATCGGTTGTCACGGAGAGAAGTAGGTCTCCCTCCCCCGTAATTGAAATATGCTAACGAGCCCTAAATGACATACCAGAGTGGTTTCGCGAAAGGAAGAAATACGAGGCTGTCCATTACCAATGCTGAAGAATTTGCAAAATTCCAAGGAATATACTTTTCGTGAAATGTAACCACAATTTCACTCCATATCTTTCTTGTGAGTCTTGCTTGGAAAACTTCTTCAGCTAAGCTTTTTTTTCTTGCTGTTATTTACGTCTGTACGTGTTATTAAGATGGAATGGATATGCTAGACCTGAAACCTGTGTTTAAGTCGAAAACTTAATCTAAAGCTATCCACTGCATGACAGAATGGTTAAAGGCTGACCAAGTGCCATGAATCATGGAGTTAGCCTA
>NW_028234437.1:13521974-13524474 GCF_977035675.1 Penaeus japonicus
CTTTGTTCATTAGCCATGACAGCGTTCACTTGAAACACATCCATGATGCAAAGAGGATCACCTGCTGCAGGAAAACAAGGGAAAGTCAATCCCCATTCATTCCGCCATCAGCTCTCATGCCTCGTCTGCTAAAGATGCTTCCGGGGTTTTAGTGTTTCGACCGCATGACGGGAAGACAGTTTGAACGTCGTGTTTTATTATAGGATATGGATAAGCTCTTATATTATATTTTTATTATATTTTGTGTTTTATTATATGATATGGATATCAGATCCCGGATTCGGATCGGCAAAGCGCGTTGGCAGTAGAGGTCCTAATCAGCTTGGATTCACGTCTATAATGGGTCATAATGACATAAAGGCCTTCCTCTTCCTCTCGCTGGCCCTGCGATGATTACCAAAGACAGCACCAGAAACATGACAGAGGTTGAGGGCGGAGATACCAGACATGTTCGCATACTGAAGCGGCAGTCGGATTCTCCCGTTTATGCTGCAGCTGCCATCGGTGCTATTGCTACTGCTGCTATTATATCTACTACTACCACTACCACTGCTGCTGTTGCTGATACAACTACTTGGTAGAATATACCATGAGCCACTTTCTTTCGTTGATCTTATACAGTTTACTACTAGTATTACTACTACTATTACTAGTACTACTGCTACTACTACTGCTACTAATTCTGCTACTTTTTATCAAAAATCCCCGATTCCTCCCTTATACAAATGTCAATATTGCCATTTAGTACATTTGCCTGAAATAATCGTACTACATTATGTCCGTGCTACAGGAACTAATCGGACAATGTGCTTGAACAATTCTCAGCGAACGTTTATTAATGCATGGTCCATTCCACAAAAAGAGACAGGAGAGAGAGAGAGAGAGAGAGAGAGAGAGAGAGAGAGAGAGAGAGAGAGAGAGAGAGAGAGAGAGAGAGAGAGAGAGAGAGAGAGAGAGAGAGAGGTTGATTTTGATTAGTTTATTCATACTATATACAGTGTATACACATGAATATGCATATGAACCATGCCTAAATGGTTTATACAGTCATGTTAGATTCTAAGACATACATTGTTGGTGAAGCAGATATTACTGTGACCCTGGCAATTGATATGCTAGGGCAAAGCTATACATAGGACATAGTAATACATGTCTATCACTCTAGAAATACCTTGCAATTTTATCTATTACAGGAAAAGTCCTTGTGCTTACATAATATATCTGATAAAATGTCGTCCTCTATAAAGGATGTTGCAATGTTTTACGTTCAATCCTTTCACGAAACTCTTCAATCAGAGGACATATCATTGCATAGCAGTCAAGGGATTGTGAATAGGGTTTACTGCACAACTTACATTCAGTTCCCTCAGCCTTGTTTGAAACACTATACTCCCAGTAATATTTGTAGCCAAGCCGTAACCTTGCAGTCACTACATCAAGCTGCCTCATAGAAAGAGAGAGAGAGAGAGTGAGAGAGAGTCTAAGGGCTTTGATGCCCGATTTCACCCTGAACAGAAGCAGATTCAAGGAGCTTGGAAGACAGGCGAAGCACGTGATGGATTTTATCCGGGCAATTAGATATTCCTCGTTTTTGTTCTATTATGACCTCGACCCTGAGTAGAGAGACTTGGTTAATGGGCTTTTTTTTCCTGAGGTTGTAAGAACCGCCGATGAGGAAATATAGTGGTCTCTGCTACAGGGCTTTTTGCAAATAGGCTGCTGGAAATGCTACTGTCTGTAAATAAAAGTGTGTACGTTCTGGTAATACGGTATGATCTGCGGTTTTCCATCTCTCTCTCTCTCCCTCCCCGTCATTATATATGTATATATATATATATATATAATATATATATATATATATATATAATATATATATATATATATATATATAAATATATATATAAATATAATACACACACACACGCACACGCACACGCACAGGCACACACACACACACGCACACACATATACACGCGTATGCTAGTAGTAACCACCTTTCACAATTATGAATAAATATAAACAATGGCGGTTGATGGGGACTTTTTATTACTATTTTTTCAATTCCGGCGCCTGAACAAATAAGCTTACGAAGGATAATTTGCTTGTTGACTGCCACACAAGCGACTGCAATTTATCGGATGAGTGAGTGAGTGAGAGAGAGAGAGAGAGAGAGAGAGAGAGAGAGAGAGAGAGAGAGAGAGAGAGAGAGATAAATAGAGATAGATAGATAGATAGATAGAGAGAAAGAGAGAAAGAGAGATAGAGATAGAGATAGAGATAGAGATAGAGATAGAGATAGAGATAGAGATAGAGATAGATAGATAGATAGATAGAGAGAGAGATAGAGAGAGAGATAGATAGAGAGAGAGAGAGAGAGAGAGAGAGAGAGAGAGAGAGAGAGAGAGAGAGAGAGAGAGAGAGAGAGAGAGAGAGAGAGAGAGAGAGAGAGAGAGAGAGAGAGAGAGAGAGAGAGAGAGAGAAGGAGGGAGATAGAAGGAGC
>NW_028234437.1:13546974-13549474 GCF_977035675.1 Penaeus japonicus
GTGAATATTTCAATATATAGACAAACAAGGTACAAGAGACAAAATCTGGTGAAAAGGGGAAGAAGAAGACGAGGAAGAAGCAGACGAAGAAAACGATGTCCAGTGTTAAAGATAAGTAGGCCTATGCTTGCAAGCTACTGATACATAGTCCTATATACGATATGTAGTCAGTACCTTAGGAAAACACACACACACACACACACACACACACACACATTTAGATGTAAAAAAAATCATGAATGCTATTGATATAAAGCACGTCGAGCGAAGATCACACATGAATGAGAGATATAAAAGGCATATTTCTTACCTTGATAATAAAACAGTGAGAAATGAAAGGGTTCCATCGTAAGTTCTATTCATAGGAACTCTACTTCCACTGGTTTTACTAAACGTCTCATAGTTAAGACTCTAGTTATAGTGAAGAGATTTTTCATAGAACAGCACCATAAGGAAAACATCTGGTAGAGTATTAAGAGAACGTTCTGGACCTACTGTCCCATTTACATCAGCTTTCTCAACATCGGTCCCTCTTCCATGCCCTTGCCAGAAAATTAATAGGCGTAATAGGACAAAATCACAGTACAGTTTCTCTCATGACCAACGGTGTTACTGTACTATTTTTAGATTTAGAATTTCACCTGTAACACGTTTA
Organism: Penaeus japonicus; assembly: GCF_977035675.1. Classification (NCBI taxonomy): domain Eukaryota; kingdom Metazoa; phylum Arthropoda; class Malacostraca; order Decapoda; family Penaeidae; genus Penaeus; species Penaeus japonicus. Next base: position 13,547,630 of record NW_028234437.1, read on the forward strand.
TCATATGGAAATATATCAGTGGTATCAGCAATGCCCCCTTATTGGAAAGACCACTCGAAATCTCTCCATTCAGACAGACCAACATAAAGAAATTTACCCGTAAGAAAACAGTTTTCCTCAATCAGGAAAACTGGCCACCTATTATTAACAATTATATCATTAGCAATATTTTCAATAGCTTTTAGTAATCTGTATTAGTTTGGCGTAAATTCAAAACTTTCTTGCTTTACAATATCAGAAATTAAGAAAAAAAAATGAATTTGGTGTTGTATGCGTCATAATGCACGCGGTCTGGGTACTGATGAGTGATGATCAGAGATCCCTCATTATGATTGCCATTATTTATGCTGTCATCATCATCAGCGAAACAGGAATGCCTCATGGAACATCAAGCACCTTTCTCTTACACGCCAACTCCCATTAATGGAAAAATATTAAAAATAATATAGCTTCCCCTTAAATAATTTTCTTTCATCAGACACCTTTTCCATTTTCTTTATTTACGAAAAAATTCACTTTGTATGGGATACTTATGGCATTTTTTAAATGCAGTATATATACACTATATTAATCCCTTTCATTGCGTTTATATCATCGTTGTACTTTTTAAGGTTTTTATTCTTTTATTATCTATTGGTTTTAACTCAGAGAGAGAGAGAGAGTCTCTGTGTGATCTTGTTTGCTTTTGTGCTTATATATATATATATATATATATATATATATATATATATATATATATATATATATATATATATATATATATATATAAAGATAGATAGATAGATAGATAGATAGATATATAGATAGATAAATAGATATAGAAGAGGCAAGCTAACCCAACTTGGCCCCCTCACCCGCCTACTCAAGCAGACCCCCTGGATATCCAAGGCTTTCTCATCCTTGTTGATCCTGAGCAAACACACACACACACACACACACACACACACACACACACACACACACACACACACACACACACACACACACACACACACACACACACTCACACACACACACACACATACATACATATATATATATATATATATATATATATATATATATATATATATATATATTATATATATATATATATATATATATATATATATATATATATATATATATATATATATATATATATATTCATCAACGCTATGAATCAACATTATCAGACTGTCAATTTTAGTTGTTATTATCATTGACATGGTAATGGTGATACTTGTAATAACAATAATGATGATAAAAAGGATGATGGTGATGCTAAAAATAATATTGATAATGCTAGGAATGATAATGATAAGGATAATGATAATAATGATGGTAATGTGAATGATAAAAATACTAATGGTAATACTAATGGTAATATTAATGATGACAATGAGAATGATAACTGTAATGATGATGATAACACTAATGATTATGATGATAATGATAATAAAAGCAATGATGATGATAATACTGATAAGAAGGATAACTATGATAATAATGATAATGGCAATTATGTTAGTTGTAATGATAATGATAATAATGATACTGCTATTATTATCATTAACAATAATAAGGATGGTGACGATAACAATAGAAATGATTATCATTACTATTACTCTTATCATCATCATTACTGTTATAATTTTTATTTTGTTTTTGTCATCATTATGATGGTGATGATCACCAATACAATTATAAGCGTCATCCTCATTATCAATGCATTACCATCATCATCACCCTCATGTAATCATAATTATCACCGCTATCACACATCACTCTAATCACATCCTCAACATATATCATTCCTATTCTTAATTTCGCACCGCCGCCCTCACCTCCATCAGCCTCGACCAT
>NW_028234437.1:13564474-13566974 GCF_977035675.1 Penaeus japonicus
TATATATTTATATATATATATATATATATATATATATATATATATATATATATATATATATATATATATATATATTACACACACACACACACACACACACACACACACACACACACACACACACACACACACACACATATATATATATATATATATACATATACATTCATACAAACACACACATATGCATATACATATACATATGTGAGCTTCTTGTGTTGCACTGATGACGTTACAATCAACTTCAGATAAATGGAACGTCGCAAGGGCGTCGTTTCAATCTCTCGGTTCTCGACAGATCGTTGGCATTCATCAGACCAATACTTTTTGGAATGGATAATTTTGCTGCGAAGGGAATCCGTGATAGTGTACAGGACACACTGGATCCCATCTATTGGTGGAAAATGATTCTTCATGTTCAAGTCACTCTCACTGCAGCCCAGTGGATGGTTTGCCATTCACCTGCTACTAAAGCAATGAAAAGTATCTCCCATGTTAGATTTGTCAGTTCATTTTTACTCGAGCCTCCGTGACCTGCCATATGGAAGTGAACCAGATGTACGCGAACTGAACCATTTGGCAAGACAATATTGGAGAATATCCAGTCTGGATTTGGAAATGTGTAGGGGATCACTATTCAGTACCATACAAAGAGGCCCTTCTGGATATGGCGCTAGCTACTGCAGTTTGTTAAGATTCACTGGATGCAGATAGGTATGTGCTACAGGTATATGCTCTTCGAGACTATCTCTTATCATGGCGTAATCGTGTTCGGTCCATTCCCCGTGAACTCACTTGCAATCCCTGTACATCAGGGTATCCGTAACTGCACGTTGATTTGTCACTTTTTAAGAAGTGTTTGGCAACTCCTGTGTTTAAGGAATACCCCACACCTTCTCTAGGTGTACTCTGCGTCTTAGGTAAACCTTCCATTGCGATGCTTTTCACCTGGGTTAAAAACGCTCATATTGGCTTTTATTACTTGGATAAGTTGATGAAATAGTCTTCTTAGCAGTTTTGGACCACGAAGCGGGGGCCAGGGAAACCTGCGCTGCACACGAGACAGGATATATAGCAGAGGGAGGGAGAGTCACGAGACATATCTAAGCTTTACCGCTCTCTTCCCTTTACTCATTACGATACTAGAGTCTATTTTGTGTTAGTCATTTTTTTGTGTTTTGTCATATCATGAGGCTTATCAATACCATCTGACAGGTTATCATATATTGTTATGATAGACTAAAATTTATTTTAGAGTCCATGTCACTCATTATGTTCTTTACACTCAGTTTAACAGAAGTATTACAGGTTTATGAGAGCACAAAAAGCTAATTCATTTTTTTCTTTCTTTTTTTAACTTTCGTAAGCAAATACAACCTTTCCAAGAGAGAGAGAGAAAGAGAGAGAGAGAGAGAGAGAGAGAGAGAGAGAGAGAGAGAGAGAGAGAGAGAGAGAGAGAGAGAGAGAGAGAGAGAGAGAGAGAGAGAGAGAGAGAGAGAGAAAAGAAAAAAAACAAGAAGAGATGGACAACAGAGAGGCGACCTGTGCTTACGGCTGCGAGCGCCACAGCACAAATCAGCAAACTGACACAGGATCACATTGCAGCCGCTGCACATAGTCTGGTTCACCCTCCTCTTCGCCCATCTCCACACCCTGCACTGCCGGTAATTTATGCCAAGAGGGCGGCATCTTGCTGTATGCCATCTCTCTCAGAAGCTAAGGCTTAGCAGAGACCGTGAATGAGTCATTCGAGATTTTCTTTCCTGTTTCTGCCAAAAGGAGTGGGGACATCTATGTTTGGGATTTAGAATTAAGCATATATCACGGTCATTATGGTAACTATAGGGCCCGTGGTATAATATTTTGCCGTCACTCGTGTTCAATGGGTTCAGGGACTCCCGAGTTCGTTGAAGAAACATTCTGTTCTACCTAAGCAAAGTCCCTCTAGCCTCTTGCTAGAACTTACTATACAAGGACAAGCTTATAACTAGTGTCTACATCACTTGACAGCCAAAAGGGTAATGAAAGGGGTTATTTGACAACACCCTAACTGAGCATCCAGAAAATAGGAAAGTCCTTACACTTTGACAAAAGGGTTTCTTGTGAAAAAAAAACTTTTTACTTACCCGGTCTACACTAGCTTCTGCGAAATTGATATTTAAAAATGAACCCTTTTTTGTATATTGAGAAAAAAAATATTTTGGTCTTGAGCGTCATCGCGTGACCGATTTTACAATCGTCGTATGAAATATATTAGTCTCCTAATCCATAAGACTGATGGAGCCCTTCTCAGGCTTCATGTTAAATTATGTTAGGATGGGACATTCAAGCTGATTGCCTTTTCAGGGAATTTTGATAAACAGCAATGATATCAGTTGGCTGCAAATGATAAACCTTTCTTAAAAGTGATCTGTTCGAAAACAAACTTCTCCTTTTTGATTGCACTATACTCGAACACACTACTTCTGTTAAATCTTCTGCACTGTAAGTTTACAAGAGC
>NW_028234437.1:13576974-13579474 GCF_977035675.1 Penaeus japonicus
AATGATTATGATAATAAAAATATTAGCAAATAATATTAATGATATAAAATGATAATCATAGATATCAATGGTAATGATGATAATAACCACAATGATGATAACAACAACAATAGTACTGAGAATAATGATAATGATGATAATAACAACAACAATCACAATTGTCATTATTTTATCAGTATTGTTATTGTCGTAGTTATCATTATAATCATCATTACTATCATCATCATCATCATCTTTATCTTTATCACCATTACTGTGATTATTGTTATATAGTTATTGTCATAATCCTCTTTATCATCATTATCATTATTTCTACTAATCTTATTGTTATGGTTATTATTATTATACTTTTTATCATTATTCTTATTATCATCATTACCATTAATCTTAACATTGTTATTAGGATCATCATTATTACTACTATTATCATCATTATTATCGTTATTGTTGTTATTGTTATCATTGATATTATCCTCATATCATTATCATCATTACTAATTAACATTATTGTTATCATCTTTGTTATTACCAACATCATTATTACCATTATCATTATTATCATCAGCAGTATACTTATTATCATTATTATGATTATCATCATTCTTATTGTCATTATTATCATCAGCATAGCAACAAAGAAAATTTTCGTCATTGTTATCACTATCACCATCATCATTATCGAAATCGTTATCGTCATCAGTGATATTGATATCATTATTACCCTTATTGCTATTACTATTATCAGAATTATTATCATCATCATTATCATTAACACCATAGACATTGTTGATACCAGTTTCAGCATTACTATGTTTATAACTATCGTCATTATCACCATATTTTGGTTATTATTACTCTAGTTATTATCTTTATCTTTACTCTTATTACTATCATCATTATTGTCATTATCAGTATCATTTTGTTTATGATTGCCGTTATCATTACTAGCGTCTTTGTCCTCATTAACATCACTATTATTCATATAATGCTAATGATGATAACACTGATAATGATAATAATAATGATGATGATAACAATGATAGTAGTAACGATAAGAAGAATATCATTATGATTAACATTATCTATATTATCATTACTATTATTATCATTATCATTATCATCATTATAATCATCACCATTATCATTATCATTATTACTATCATTACCATTATTGTTCTGATTATTATCATTATCATTATCCTCATTTCATTATCATTACTATCATTATCATTGTTATTTTTTTTATCATTATAAGTATTATCATTCTCATGGATATCATTACTGCTGTTGATGTTGTCATTACTCCTATTATCAGTGGTTGTTGTTAACATAATCATGATTATGTTTAAGATTATTACTATCATTACTTGATTATCATAATCATCTTTATTATTATGATTATCATTTACATTACTGCTACTCTTATCTTTATTATTGTTATTATCACCATTTGCATTATTATCATCGTTATTGTTACCAATATTATTTTCATTATATATATTTTCATTAGTATTATTATCATCAGTATTATTATTGTCAGTATGATTATTACTGTTATTAATATTGTAATCAGCATTATCATTGTTATCATCATTACTGTCTTTTTTCATTATCATCATTATTATCATTATCATTAATAACTACTTAGTAAATGTAAACACGACTGTAGCAAGACACGGAAAATTATCAGAACATTAGAACCGAACGAAGAACTATTAGCAAACATTTACCCACTTCTAAAGAGAGAGCAGCTCCCTACTTCAACCGAAGCCAAGAAGGTCGGGCCACAGCAAAGGTTTTCAGATCAACTCAGAATTGTAGCGATCCTAACAATTAAAAAAAACTTTTGTGAAGCAAAGTCCGTAAAAAATTACTATTCGATTCATATGGGAAAGTCATCATGCCATTATCAACCTACAATCATTATTAACACTTCCACAGTCAGCAGTGCTTACTCATCAATTTGGATTAATGGCACCATAACAGTAATACCAGCTTTGAGATCGGGAGACACATATAATTATCGTTATCTCTCTCTAGTCCAATCAGCAATATCCTTTTAAACCTACAACCTACTATATAAAATACAATATGGATTTAGATAAAACTATCTACCGGAACCGCGTTATAATGTATCATGAATAGATATTGCAATAGCAATAAGACACTGAACTTACATTTTCTGATTTGTATAAAGCCCTTTAGCAGCCACATCTCAACTATGCAATCGTTTATCGAAAGTCTTTGTGTTCAGTTGGCCGATGGCTCACAATTTCTTCACGCGGCCTCTGTAAATCATAAATGTATTACTAAGAGAGAGAGAATTCGATATCAAAGGCCAGAGAATGAACCTTCATAAAACACAAAGTATTCTTACAAGCAGCCACCAAATCATTGCGATTTTTTAAAGCATAGTCATAGAACTCGAAGGTTCTTTTGTTTGGCTAAATTAATAAATACCTCAGTAAAAAAAAGGATACACATGGATAGGTATATGACA
>NW_028234437.1:13591974-13594474 GCF_977035675.1 Penaeus japonicus
CACTCGTCATAGATTTTATTACCTGTTGATAGTGGAACGCTAAAGTACTTCAAGGTACTGATAATTTGCGTTTGCCTATTACGTACCGACAGAAAGTGTCTACTGAGCTCAGAGAGTGTGAATACCAGCACAAAATCAATCTTCTTGAAATATGACTACGTAACATATTTCCTTTATAAACTAAGCGCATGCTGAATCACTATGACTAAAGCTTACACACAGTTAGAGCATGAGATCAAGAGGTCAGGTGAGCCGCCCGTCACGCTGCTCGGCTGCTCGGCTGCTCACCCGTTGCGATGCTGACACTGATGACGGGTTCTGTCTTTATCGTGACCCGGCGTCGTCTGGTGCCTACATGAGTGCCGCTCTTTAACCCAGCAGATTCCTGGGTTACCATAATCTCTCAGACACCACGTGAAACCACGGGTAAGACTATCTGTCTAACATTTTGTGATGCCTGTACACCTTGGCTTGTTAGACGCGCCTTGTTTCGAGGTGCCCCGCAGCAGCGAGTGATCTAGAGTGACAGGGAGACAACACTGATTGGGGCGGCCAGAGCCTTTTCTTACATTCCCGCAGGAATGTAGAGCCAGATACAAACATAACATCCATTATGCTTTGTAGTACATAATCTCTAATTTAAACACAGAGGCTTACACAAATAATACATAATACACAATACCACAATCGATCTAAATCACAAGCGCTTATATTGATACAGTGCAATACTCAAATCGCAATGGTATCCAACAAATGACTAATACGACGATCGTTTCAAGGTGATGCCACGCAATGCCCTGCAGGACTAGTAATGCAACATAATTAGTTGAACTTTTCGCACACTGGAGTATAATCTCAGTTCCTATATTCATCTACTAGTAGTTCTTTTTGCAGCTTTACTTCTGAAAATATATCTCCGTCTATGCTAGCGAAAAAATGGACAGCTCTAACATTCAATACTACTGTAAGCTCGCTGTTGTAGGTATTATATATGCCGTACAGTTACAATTCAGTTGAAGAGAAAATGGATATGGCAGGTTGAATGCGCACGGACATTCATGGTCCACAATTATGGCGGCAGTCCCTTTGAATGACCCTTACTGCCTGCATTTCGAGCATTAGTGTGACGCCCGTGAACGCCAAGGCTTCGACTCTCTAATGATCAAACAGGTAATCACATGCCGCACCTGAAAAAAAATGGCGCTGGTGCAAAAATCAGGCTGACGACCGTGAATGGTAGATTATTGATTTCTGTATTTATTTTTTATTTTAATTTTTATAGCTGGAGCATTGGGAGATTCGGAAACTCTGGGTAAAATCGCCCCTCTTTTCGTCTGACGGATTAGTTGTGTCTCCCGTCTGTCAGTCCGTGTTCACTCTTTGTGCGGTTCGAGGGTTCGAGCTGATAAATACATAATGGATTCGGGGCTTTGATTTTCTCCTCTTTATTTCACTCATAGATTAACAAATTCTGATGCAGTTTTCCCATTGGATCATTAATCCTGCCTTTTCCCAGTCTTGTGTTCCCTTTTTCCTTGCCTTGATGCAGCCCGTTGCTGTGCAGTTTGCCTCCGCACAGTGAGTTATTGCAGTCGTTTTGTGCTAGATTATTGCACTACTTGAGCTCATATTATTGCAACTTTTCCCAGTCGACATCCGCTTACTTTTTGTTATTAGAGCATGTTTTCTAACAAAGATTGCAGCCTCCTTTTCAACCGCATGTTGTATCTTGTTTTCATCATGATGGTATATTTCAATGTAACCTGTTCAAGTGCACTGCAAAAGCAGACTAATTGTGGAAATTAAAATTTAGCCCAAAACAAACAAACGAAAAATAGAATGTTACAAATTTATATTCATGTGCATTTAATTGAGAATAGGTATCACTGTCTCTGTATTTTCATTTTTCAGTTGTGCGATAATGGGACTGGAGGAATTATGCGTCGACTGGGGTAAGACCAACACAGTTCAGAGCAACATTGCAGATTCCCTACTCCATTTCGAAAGCATTCCCAATAGGTTTGGCTGCCTAGGTATAGTTATCAACTGCGTCCTATTATAATGCTGCGTATTACAAGTCATGCTTTTGCAGATGCAGTATAGTTTTCAACATCATGGAGCTGAACCACAGCTGACCACATTCAAAGGGACTCGCGACTGCTGCGCTCACCATGAAAATAGTAATTGGTAACTAACACTCTGTTTCTTCTTGTTTATAAATGTGTGCATGCGTGTTTGTTTGTTTGTGTGTGTGTGTGTGTGTGTAAGTGTGTGTAAGTGTGTGTGTGTGTTTATGTGTGTCACTAATATTTAAAAGATTATAACTGGGTAGCATGATCATCACTCGCACAGGCCAATTTTGTTGTCACAAGAACAAAATTGCACTTCATTTGTTTGACAAAAATATTTGACATGACACCAATAATCAGCTTTCAGGTTATTCAATCCTGATATGATAATATGCTTGTGTAAATCAAACCAGGATTTAAAGCCCGATTGA
>NW_028234437.1:13609474-13611974 GCF_977035675.1 Penaeus japonicus
CTCCATTCTTCCATCAATTTCGGCAACTAGGGAACACGCGCGCCACCAATCCCGAAGGGTCCAACCGATGTTCCCCAGTTGCTTTGTTTCCCAGATTTAGCTTAGGCTAAGTTGGACTTTGCTTAGGTTATGTGAGGTTAGGTTTATTCTAGTTAGGTTAGGGTTAGGACTGGTTAAGTGTGAGAAAGGGAATGTTTATCTAGGGACCAGAAAAGGACGCCTACTCACGCCTCAGCTCCATGGGTTGTGAGCAAAAAATGCATATCCAACATCCTTCTGAAACAATTCACGAAAATTTGGATTCATCTAAAGTGAGACAATATTTCCGCTTTACTTCAGTACCGCGTTATAGCCTGTTCTTCCATTCTTAAGTCTTTATTGGCTTCGTCCAAAGCAATACCAGAGCGAGAGCCTCCCCAGAACAAAGGCCGGATAATCATCACCTGCAATCTGTTGCAACAATACTCACTCCGTTCGCGTGAACAATTTCATCCCTGAGGCTATTGTTATGACCCTCTTCCTTCCAATGTATGGAAGATCCACACAGCGTTTTTGGCTTGCTGGGCTAAGTTCCCTGTAGCGGGGAAGAAGTTGCATCGTTGTACGCAAATCAATACTTGACTTTGGCTCTATCGCATGGAGTTGCTTGTTCTGGTAGCAAAGCAGTTTGGTCAGGTCATTTAGGCTGTACCTTTTCCTCTGAGGAAACTACCATTACCCTGAACTACGCACTATCAATTAGTAAAATATATTACTTTATATGAATAAGCAAATTTTATACATTTCAGGCCATTGTCTCTTTAAATATGTGCATTTAATTCACAATGCGTTGCTGATACGCATTCATACTAAGATAAACTGGGACTCTCGCCCTCCCCCCCCTGCATGAAACCCGAAAATACCCTAGATGGGTTAATGTGCCCCAGAGCCGGACCCCTGGTATCGACTGACACCAGTCACGTCACCCCGCTGACTGCCCCTTGTCGACCGCCTGACATCAGTCATCCGCACACCGACTCGCCGCCCAAGCCTGTGACAATGGAATCTCATCAACCCATCTTGAAACGAATCGTCCTTCAACCTTTAATCCATTATGCCTAAACTCCGGCGAGAATACAGGGCGGAGTAGATGAATAATTGAGTTGAGATGTTTGGAAGGGTAACAGTCGTGTGTCGGTCGGTAAAAAAAAGAATGAAGAATAAAAGAATAGGAATAAAAAAAGGGAGGAATGGAGCTGTACATGTTTTGACATATACATGCTATAAATTCTAATAACTACAAACGATGTAGATGTTATATAAAAGCGTCATTTGGTTATGTTTAAGCTCAAGATAAATCCTCATATAAAAACATGTATTTAGGGTTAAGACTAAATGAGTGATTGAATCAATAGTTTTGTCGCGTTTTTTCCCAAAGAGTGTAAAAGAGATGTATCGCTGCGTGGGAAGACAAGCGTGGGGTTATTCAGTAACAATAAGCTTTTCTTCAACGTGCGAGTCATCACAAGTGTAATGTGACGGGGAGGGGAATCGTCATAATAACTTGAATTTGATCAATATTGTAAATATAAACAGTCATAGAAAAATATATTCTATTCCGAACAGAGCACAGGAGTATTATTGAGGGCGAGAGTGGGGCAACGGGTTAAAGCGAGTGCCTTAAGCTGAGCTCATTCTATTTTGAAGGGCGGAAGAGTATAGGTAATATAAACATTCTGGTGAGCGCGCGAATGAAGGTGAGTCTGTGTATGGAAATGGACGTGACCTCATTAAGAGATTAAGATAGTGAGGGTAAAAGATAAAATGTTTGATTTGGCTATCAGTTAATGCGAGTAAAAAAGGCGAAAGGTAAAATACACTACGGTGCTCTCGTTACCCAGAATCGGAAATTATTTGTTGGATGAGAGAGCCTGTAAACCTACTTAATGCTGATACGAGGAGCGAGGTTAACGTCAGAATGAATGAGTGATTGTTATGAGTGAGTATGTATATAATTATGTGTTTACCTGTTTTGCGAAGGGTGTGTATTGTGGGAGAGTAAGGGTGAGGACGGATATGGGGGGATATGAGAGGGTGTAAGAGTACAGGTAAGTAGAAAGATTAGTACATGCAAATTTATGAAGGTAACTGCACTGTAAGTGTTAAAGGTGTTAAAGCGAGTATTGGCACTAATATTTGGGTATTGGCGGAGCGAGGAAGATCAAACAACTGAGAACGAGAAATGCTGAGACGGAAATCACTGTTTCGTATGGGAAGGCAACTGTGCTTGCAAGTGTAAAAAAGACTGAGGATGTTAATACGATGTATGCAAACTGACGAGAAGGGGCGACTTGAAAAAATAAAAGCATTATCAAACAACCAAGAATTGGAAATGTTAAGGCGGGAAGTCCTCGTGCGAAAAGTCCCTGTGGAATCACTTATTCATATCAGATTCTCACATGGTAGGATACTTTGCCAGATGATCCTTGGATTATGAAAATGCAAATCTAACAGTTGTAAA
>NW_028234437.1:13626974-13631974 GCF_977035675.1 Penaeus japonicus
AGATCAATTCCCTCTTTCACTTCTTGACCGTTCTGTATGTGACCTTATCCTATGATTATTGACCGTGTAAATTTTTTAAAAAAATTCGTTAAAAAATTTTAAGAATTATATGTGTCTGAACTAGGTTTTTTCTCTATTTTTTTCATTTTTTTTTTGGGTCGGGCTTTTAAAAGTTTGTTATTTTCTGAATGCATGACTTTATATCTGCATCTCCTGTAACATGAATATTTTTCATTTTTTTTTTTCGTTTAATTTGGGTCAAAATACTGACCTCACTCGGTCACGTTGACCCGATGATTGGGTTAACTTTTTTGTACTGTTTTTTGAAAAAATTCAAAATTTTTCTAACATTCGCCAGTATATTTTTTTAAATTATTTTTTTACTTTGTGGACTTATGATTTTTTAAATTCATTAAAATCTCTTGACAATTTTTTTCATTTAATAAAGGTTCTTCCTTCATATTATGATTTTCTTCACTTTTTAGCTAGAAATTTTGGGACAGATGCATTTTTCGTTTCTTAGTTTTTTTCCGTTTAATTGTATAGTCTTATTCGACATTTTCCCCCATTTTTCATTGCATTATTGATTATTGTTACTTCCATTTTTCTTTGGGTTTAATTGAAAGTAATTTTAAAATCATCTTAATATTGATTGTCATTATTTTTAATTCAAAGGGAATTTTTTCGACTTGCCCAACATTAAACTTATTTTTTTACTAAAGGGCCCTTGGGTTTTTCCGCCCTTTTTCGAAACTTTTTCCTTGGTAAATTCGGAACCCCAAAATTCACTTGGTTTAAATAAACTGAACGTTCTTTGGGGACGGCGGGGAAAAGGTTTATTATCATTTCATTTTTTTCAGTTTTTCCCAGCTTAATTTCCCTTTCTCCAGCTACTGTCCCTCACTTATGGGGCATTCATTGCTTTGACCCCCTTTGGGCTTATGCACCCTCACACCCTAATTACGCGTATCTATGGTCCCCAATTTTGAAAAAACCCGCGAAGGGGGGGGTTTATTTTTCGCACCCCGGGTTTTGCATCGCGCCTTAGGAGATCTTGACAACCTGACGTCACAATTAATTCTCCAAACAGAGATAGCGCGCTTATCACTTATCAGACGTTCCCGGTTGCTAACTCCGCTTTTTTTTAGCTTGCAAAATTTTTAAAAATTTTTTCTTTCAGGGTTTCCCCGATCTTGGCTTATTACGCCGCACCTTATTTCAGAAGGACGAGTTCGGCCCGCAATGAAAAATCCTAGCATAGTCTAATTATCCCTATTTATCTTTTTTTTTTCTCGAGCTAAGAAAAGCGTTTCCCCACGGGAAAGGTTTTTAATTTGGCGGGATGATTTACCCACCACTAGCTTTGGGCAATCAAGGTAAATCACTTATTCCGCAAAGGAACGACCGCCCAGGTCAATGTTATTAATTATTTTTTCTTTTAGCTTCATTAATTTTTATTTTTTTCCTTCTCATCCCAAACTGACTCTTTTTCTGCCTTCTAAATTTTTGAAGGACTGGGTTCGGTTTGATATTTGGATTAATTTTAATTTTTTTTATAAGCTCCCCTGATATTTTTTTTTCCCACTTTGCCTTTGAATCTTGACTTCCGGTCACGCCTATTTAAAGGGTTAGATATGGGTTTGGGAATTTGGAAAATTTTTTTTTTTTACATGCATCATACACATTTACATTGTTCTTTCTAATTTGCTACTGACCTTGGCTCATTTGCCGTCCCTTTTCCCCCCCGAAGGACTAGACTCGGTTTTAAAAGGGAAAAATTACATCTTTAAATTATCATTTTTTTCATTACTCATTACTTATCAAAGCAGACACATATTTTTTTTACATAGTTCATCCCCCCCATGGGAAACCGGTTTTGCTTCTCGTAAGTATTGGGCAGCAAATAACATGAATTCAGGGGAAAAAACTTCCTATTTTTTTGTTTTTGCCAAATTATTTGATTCTGTTGCATATATGTTTTTTTTTTCTAAAGTAAACTAATTTCGCCCATTTCCCTTTCAGTTTTTTCCTGCTGGTACTACCATTTTCTTCGTTTTCCCGACCATTTATCTGATTCGGTTCCTGTGCGTCAAACCCCTTGCATTGGGTTTCAAAATCTTTTGGGGTTTATCCCGAAAAACCCGGGGCTCCTAATGACTTTTTCCCCAACTGATCTTTTTTCAATACCCCGACTTGGGAAAAGCTAATGACTCGAGTTGTCGCGTGTTGGTTGCATCGCACTACGAGCAAGTCACCGCATCCCGGCCTATTCGCAAGTCGTACTCTTGTATTTTGTACTATATTAATCATTACTGGATATAAACCCTTTTTTGAGATATACAAAAACTTGGGATAACTTCTTTTCTAAATTTTTTAATTGTTTTTAAGCATTATGAAATAAAAATATTTTAAAATTAGCAATGCAAATTATTGTATAATACTTTTGATAACCTTTTTAAATTAAAAATTTCCTGTTTTTTTTCCCGCTAGTTAATTCATAAAATACTATTAATCATTATCTTATAACAAAGCAACCTTTCATTAAATTTTTGCTCCTACGGCCCCTTTAAAACCCGTCCCCTCTTCAACTATCGTATGCAAGTTACGTGTATAAAGTTTTTTAGATACGGAAATGATTTGGAAGGGAGAAAGGGCCCTGTCAACCAAGGGGGCAATCTTTTAAAAGCGCAGCCCATCTCGAAGCCCCGAATGATTGCACAACCGTGTGATCTTGTGGGAATAATTCCCAAACGTTCCCGGATTTCCTGATCTCTTGGTTTTATTTTCAAGGGCTCCACTGATCAGGGGGTCTTCCCGGGTTTTCCCCTGCCCAAGTATCGCCGATTTTGGCATTTCCCTTTTTGTTATAACTAAAATTTTTTTACCCAAAAAGGGGCGAAATTTGGGGGAACGTGGTCGAGCGATATGAAAGTCTTATTTGTATACGAATATATATATATATATAATATATATATATATATATATATGATAATATACATATACATATATATATATATGTAATATATATAATATAATATATATTATATACTTATCAGTATATATATGAAATATATATATACATACATATATATATATATAAGTATGATGTTATATATATATCATACATATATATATATAATCATATAAACTATATATATATATATATATATCTATATATATATTATATACATACATACACACTCACACAATCCTCCACACACAACACACACACCACACACACACAACATCACACAACATACAATCCACACACACCACACCCACACCCACACACACTACACACACACACACACACACACACACACATATATATATATAAATATATATATATCTAAATATATATATATATATATATATGTATATATATGTATATATATATATAATTCATATAGAGGAGAAATATATATATATATATATACATGTTATATATATATATATAATATATATATATATTTTGTATATATATATATATATATATATATATATATATATATATATATATATATATATATATATATATATATATATATAATATATATATATATATAATATATATATATATATATATATATATATATATATATATATTATATATATATATGTATATGTATATATATATATATATATATATTATATATATATATATATATATATATATATATATGTATATATATATACGTATATGTATATATTACATATATATATATATATATATATATATATATATATATATATATATATATATATATATATATGTATGTATGTATATGTATATGTATATGTATAATATATATATATATATATATATATATATATATATATATATATATATAAACGTATATATACATATTCATAATGATTATCATATATGTATGTTCAGCCATTCTCTGGTGTGCTTATGGCGCGGAGCGTTATTTTCACTTGAATTCACAGCTTCCGACGAGGAGTCGCATCTTTCCTCGGCGCTCGTTGGTTGGTTTGTCTGCAGGATCACACGAAATGCAACCGGCGGATAGATAGTCTGGTTGGTTAGATTTTGGTGGTGATGTGGATCGTATTAATACTCTAACAGAGAAATTAAAGTGTTATTAAGCCTTACGGACCGTATTAGGGGATGTGCCTGGTACCTGCAGGAAATTGATTTACTTTGCAACTTTCAAGTAGACTTAAGTAGGAAGGGTTGCGCTCTAGTGATGTTATTTATATTTCAGGCATCCATTGGACCCTCATCCACATCCAAATGTCATCCATACTCAAACGAATTGTTAAACGAAAAATAGTGATGACCTGCGCCTTAACTAGTCAAATTAGTGGCCCAATCTCCCATGCACAATTTACGTTGAGGTTGTCAGACAGACTGACCACACCCAACCAATTAACCGCCGTCTGCTTAACTGCTGCCCCGTTCATTGTCTGTTTATTCTGATAAATACCGTATACTATGGTCTGCTTTGCCCTGTTTTACGTATTTATACCGAACTGCGGCCGATTTGCCATCGCCCCGCCTGCCTGCGCGATGCTAGCTAGCTGCCTTGGCATAGCAAAACTCAACATCTGAAACTTGCTCTATCTTGGTCCTCAGGCTAACCTCACACAAAGAAAATTTTGCCTCTTCTTTAATACGGCATATTGATAGATAGGTAAATAGATAGAGACATAGGTAGATCGATACATAGGTATATATAAAAAAAAATATATATACATATACATATGCACACACACACACACACACATATATATATATATATATATATATATATATATATATATATATATATATATATATATATATACATATATAGATATATACATATACATATATATACATATATATACATATACATACATATATATATATATATTATATATATATATATATATATATATATAAAGATATATACACATAATGTATATATATATATATATTTATATATATATACATAAATATGTATATATATATAAATATTTTATATATATATATA
>NW_028234437.1:13649474-13654474 GCF_977035675.1 Penaeus japonicus
ATGTGTGCCATTATAAGCCGCGCCGCCGCATATCTAAAGGAGAAAGCGATCCACTAAGAAGGTTAAGCGAACATGAACATCATCCTCAAAGAAATATTCTTCTCCTTCCGCTGCCAAAGATTATGTTCACTACAATGGCAGCTGCCCACTCTTAATCTCACCCCTTTGGATTTACTGGATTTCAGTTTAAGCAGCTATTTCATGACTGATTAGTTACCGCGCGCAATTATAGAAAATCAATAGGAGAGTATAATCACTGGAGCAAAAGAGACGTGATCCATCGCGAAATCTAAACTCAATAAGAGGGACTCCACAGGTTTAGCGTTGTTATGAATCTAACCAGAGAGGGACCCACACCAGGTCCCAGTGGACTGGAAAGAGGTGAGGACGTAGCAACACTCGCCGACGCAGATTCTGCAGAACCTGAGCTGCCAGACTGTGGCCATTTCCATTTCTACCAGGAGGGAAAGTACTTGTGAGGCAGAGAAAGAGAGAGAGAGGAGAATATACCGAGGCCGAAAGAGAAAAAGGTGAATATACCGAGACCGAAAGAGAGAGAGGAGAGTAAGAACGGAGAGTGAGAGTATGATTGAGCAGGAAAAGAGAGGATGAGTGAGGGAAAGAGCAAGCGAGTGAGAGAGTACACATAAGAATCATGAAAGTGTTCCTATCTTAATAATACTAGATAAACACATGCGAGAGAGAGAGAGAGAGAGAGAGAGAGAGAGAGAGAGAGAGAGAGAGAGAGAGAGAGAGAGAGAGAGAGAGAGAGAGAGAGAGAGAGAGAGAGAGAGAGAGAGAGAGAGAGGATAAATGCACTGGTTAATTGTTCCCAGGTAATCAATTAGGGGACTGACGGAGCACAGATAATTATATCGCTTCTTGTAATCAGCTGATCTGGCTGAGCCACGGGGAAGGGATCCCGGCCAATTACCTAAGGGTCGGGTCCAATTTAGCCGCCCAAACCAAACTTCTTCAAAGGGCGCCCCTTGTGATTGGAAAGGTACTTCGCCCATCCAGCCTCGTATGTTCACATAATTAAAGGCACTGGGATGCTCCTTTCCTTTATGCGGGGAAAGTCATGTGTGTTTTGGAATTGATGGTATGTAGGTAGTTATACACAATTCTATATGCTCATACACACACACACATGTATATATCTATCTATCTATATCTATCTATCTATCTATCTATCTATATATATATATATATATATATATATATATATATATATATTTATATATATATATATATATATATATATATATATATATATATATATATATATATATATATATATAAGCGAGCACTCGTGCGCGCGCGAGCGTTGTGTGTGTGTGTGTTGTGTGTGTGTGTGTGTGTTGTGTTGTGTGTGTGTATGTGAGTGTGTATGTTGGTGTGTGTGTGGTTGTGGTGTGTGTGTGTGTGTGTGTGTGTGTGTGTGTGTGTGTGTGTGTGTGTGTGTGTGTGTGTGTGTGTGTGTGTGTGTGTGTGTGTGTGTGTGTGTGTGTGAATACATACATACATACATACATATATGTATATGTAAATGTATGTATATATATATATATATATATATATATATATATATATATATATATATACATATACATACACACACACATCACTATATACACAAGTGTGTGTATTCAAATGCATCATTTTCTCTTAAATACCTTTAATCGCCCTTTAAATACATCATTAGGTCTTTTAATACGCAATGATTACGAGCCATTCAGCGGATGTTTAGTCCCCATCACTCCATCCATGCTTCCTGAACTAAGGAGGGAGCTATGCAGGCAGCGCGAGCACAATGCATCTCTATCGCACCTCACGTGATTCGCATTCTCGCCCCGAGGCTGGAATCTCGGAAGCGGCGCGCCATCGGACCGGGGGAATCGGGACACACTTGGCCAAAAGACAGACCATTTATCCTTAGGTTGAGGGTCGATGGCGTGACATATCTGGGGGAAATTAGTAGGCGAGGCCAGGCCACCAAGTGAGGCGATCGTCTTCATAATGATAGCAGTAAGGCTATTACTGCTAAAGCTTCTATTCTAATACTCATGTGAAGATAACAACCACAATAGTGACAATAATGATGATGATGGTAATAATAATGATAATAATGTTAATAATAGTACAAATAAAGAGGGCAATAGCAATAATGATAACAATAATGATATCTACAATAATAAAAAGGATAACAAAAATATAATTATAGTAATAATGTTAATGACAATGGTGATAATGACAATAACGATAATAATGATACTACTACTACTAATAATAATAATAATATGTATGAAGATAACAATAATGATAATGATAATAGGGATAATGATCATAATAATAACAATGATAATGGTAATAATGATAATGATTATCATGATAATGATAACAATGATAATAGTTGTGATAATGATAACAACAATAATGATAATGATAAAGATAACAAATATGACAATATGAATAACAATAATGATAATGATAAGGACAGTAATGCTGTTGTAATAATAACGATCATGATAATAACGATAATAATAACAACAATAATAACAATAACGATAATGACAATAACGATAATAATAATGACAATAACAAAGATAGTGATAACAATAACAATAATGATGATGATGATACTAACAGTAGAACTGATGATGAACTTTGGTGCGAGAGACAACGATAAGGATATTAAGAAAAATGCGAGTGGGAATGATGATGGGGTGACAGATAGGACAGAGACAGTTTCAGCATCGGTGGTGACTTCGATGGTGAGGATAATGGTGATGAAGATGGTGACAATCATTTTGATTATGTGAATATAATCTTAATGTAGTGATAAGTAAAATGGATTGGGATTATATGGTTGGTATAAAGCCATAATAAATATATTAATGATTATTATAATGCGAAATAGGATAGTAACAAGATAATGCTTAATGACGAGATGCTGAGGTCGATAATAATGCTAATAATCAGTAGATGTACAAAATACCGCAAATCATAAAAGTGTATGCTAACAATTTCCGTTCCCTTGCACAGGGATCATCTGGTTCCTTCAGCCATCAAAAAATGCACCTTCATTTAAAGACATAAAATAGCTTTGATATACGAGGGAGCTCAAAAAAATTCGTGGAAAAATTCCATAACTAAAAATCATATGGAAGGATTTTGATTTTATGAACATTCTTGCCGCAGCGTGTTATAACGTGTTCAAACATGAACCCTTAAATGCAGGTAAAACGAAGTCAGGCATCATTCAAGCAACATGGAAACCACCAAAATCGAGGCCAGGACACACATCAAATTCAGGGTGAAACTCGGTTGGGAAAATAGGCAAATCATTGACGCTTTGGAACAAGTTTATGGTGGCAATGCCCCAAAGAAATCAACAAACTTCAAATGGATAAGTCGGTTCAGAAGTGGAAGAAACGAAATTGAAGATGAGCCCCGCAGTGGCAAGTCATCAACGTCAGTTTGTGAGGAAAACATTGATGCTCTTCGCGACATGATTGAAGAGGATAGACGAATAACCACTGAATCACACTTAACATCCCTGTGGGTTCTGCACACACAAGTCTGGTGGGGAGTTTGGGGCTAAGCAAGCTTTCCGGTGGATGGGTCCCCGTTGCGCCCAGACCAGCAGCAAACAAGGGTAGATCATTCAATGGAAATTTTGAACAAGTGGGATGAATTGTGACGGGATGAAACATGACTCTACCAGTACGACACCGAGGAAAAACTTCAAGCAAAGCAGTGGCTGCGCCGGGGGTGGAAATGGACCAGTCAAAGCAAAATCTGAGCGTTCAAGAGTCCTGGCCACTGTCTTCAGGGATGCAGAGGGGATTTGTTTTGGTTGACTTCCTCGAGAGCAAGAAACCAATTACATCTGCTTATCATGAATACGTTTTGAGAAAACAATCACCAAAAATCTAAAAAAAAAAAAAAAAAAAAAAACGCCCTGGAAAGCTGCATCAACGCGTTCTCTTCCACCACGGCAATGCACCGCTCACGGCGCTCGGCAGACAAGAGCTGTGCTCCGTGAATTTCGATGAGAAATCGTCCGACATCCACCTCACAGCCACGGTTTAAGCCCATCCCACTTCTTTTTGTCTGCAAACTTACCAAAAAATCATTGAAAGGTACCCTCGATTGAAGATGTAAAAAGAGCTGCTCTGACATGGTTCAGATCACATGACCCTCAGTTTTACTCAGACGGACTTAAAGGCTGCTATCAACGCTTGCAGAAGTGAATTGAAGCCCCCTCGTACAAGATGAGAAAGAGAGAGAGAGAGAGAGAGAGAGAGAGAGAGAGAGAGAGAGAGAGAGAGAGAGAGAGAGAGAGAGAGAGAGAAAGAGAAAGAGGAAGAGGGAGAGAGAAAGAAAAAGAGAGAGAGAGAGGCAGGTTTTTTTCCAGCCTGATATTTTTCATGCAATGATTAATTTTCGTAATTCTAGCTTCAAAAAAACAGGTATGTAGATTCCTTACAATGTAATTCATATGCAAACACAAACAGATACGCGTTACATATATTAATCCATATCAATAAATTTACGCATAGGATACACACCTTCATGTAATCTTTTCTATAATTAACTATGTATAAATTTAATATGGATAAAAACTTAAGCTTAAAATCTTATGTATCTCTCACAATGAATGACCTTTACATGTACGCCCTAGGCAACAGGTTTAGGTATGAATAAATGCATACACTCATAAATGAATAAATACAGAAATAAGAGAGAGGGAGAGAAAATGAGAATAAGAGAGCGAGAGCGAGAGAGTGAGAGCGAGAGCGAGAGAGTGAGAGCAAGAGCGAGAGCGAGAGAGAGAGAGAGAGAGAGAGAGAGAGAGAGAGAGAGAGAGAGAGAGAGAGAGAGAGAGAGAGAGAGAGAGAGAGAGAGAGAGAGAGAGAGAGAGAGAGAGAGAGAGAGAGAGAGAGAGAGAGAATGAGAGAGAGAGAGAGAGAGAGGAGAGAGAGACCGAGCGTGAC
>NW_028234437.1:13679474-13681974 GCF_977035675.1 Penaeus japonicus
GATTTGCTTTTAACCAACAGCACGGTAGCATCTGGTAATTTCCTGTAGTCGTTGCGAAAGCTTCTGTTGAATCAGATATAATTGCTTCCCGTCAGGAATATGCGAAAAAAAAACACACACGAGAGAGGGTAACAGGGTGGGGGGGGGGTATTGTAAACACATGCATATATATATTATACATATGATATATATTGCAATGTTGTGTGTGGTGATTTGCATGTTTTGTGTGGGGAATATTTTGAATACAAGCACACACGACCACACACTAGGGGGTGGGGGGAGAGTGGGTGTGTGTTGGCAAATACTCTCGAAACTACAAGGTCGAATGGGGCAACACGGGAACACACACAAGGGGACGGCACATGGGACATATATAAGATATATATATATAATCTATATATATATATATATATACTATATATATATATATTATTTTATATATATATATATAATATATATAATATATATGCGTTGTGGGGGGGGTGGGGGCGTTGCGTTCGTTGGTGCGTGAGCGAGCATGGACATCACGTAGTGTAAAAGCAAGAAAAAGCCGTGCACGAGCGGTCGCGGGTCGAGTGAGAAAAATGAGAAAGATCAGGGGATTGGTAGAAGACCAAAAGTGAACGTGATACAGGTATGAACGACGGGCGGGTCAACGAGATTTACGGGTTAGCGGGTCAGAATAGAAGACGGCGGTCTGAACGGGGAGTCGTCTGATAGTGAGAGAGGGGGGGGGGAGGGATAGCGGTGGCGGGGGAGAGCGGGGGGGTTGATAGAGCGGGTCGGATGAATGAAAAGCTGTGTAGCGAGGGCGGGATCGGGACGAGGAACAGTTGGGCGTCGATGAACTGAAAAAGAATAAAAATCTAAAGAGGAATAAGGTTCGAAGAGACATCCTGCAGTACCCCTCCTGTCCGTGGACATGGGGGGTGTGTGTCCTATGGCGAGGTCTATCGCGAGGCAAGGAAGGGGGAGAGGGGAGGGGAAGAGGAACCCGTTGACCTGAAGTAGGGGGAAAGACACCGTTCCTGGGGGCCCGGAGGGTCGGGACAATAGCGAGGAGCGGCAGCGCGGGCAAATGGCAGGCGCGCGAACCGAAACGAAAAGCGACGGAGCAGCAAACGAGCAAGACATGCGCGAAAAAAAAAAAACGAAAATAAAAAAGAACGGCAAGCGCGAACCGAACAGAAAACCCGAGATATATGAAGACCCTTAATCACAAGACACCACATTACCTATTGATTAAGGTCGGGGGGCGTGTCTTTGGGGCTTGCTGCTCGATGAAGCACCGGGATCCGCCGGCCTGTGGCCCAACTTTGCTACTCCACCCCACTTTCGTTCGTATATCCACTCTATTTTCCTCACCCCATCGGCAGACTGGGTACGGCTCGGGGTCTCTACAACACCTCTTTTCATAACCTCTCGGTTCCTCTCTTCTCTAAGATCCTCGGGGACGCCCCCCCACTCGGGCAGCACCTCGGGGACGCGTCGCGAGAAGCACAGGTCGACCCACTTCCCAGGAGGGGCGGGGGGAGGGGGGGGGTATATGGGGCGGATGAGAAGGAAAGAGGGAGGAGCGGATGAGAAGGAAAGACGGAGGGGCGAATATGCGGGGCGGATGAAAGGAAAGGACGGGGGAGGGATATGTGGGTGGATGAGAGGAGAAGGGGAGCTAGATGGATGAGGAAGCGAGTGGGTGAAATGGGTGTCGAGGAAACTGAGACCAAATCTGTTCGATGATTTTCCAGTTATTTTTGGCTCAGAGTCAGTTGCGAGGTCTAGTTTAAATATTTGAAAATAGTAATAACATTGATAATAATAGCAATTATCTATGCACGTGTATTTGTGTGACCTTTCTCTCTCTCGCATTCTCTCTCTTTTTCTCACTTTCATTCTCTCTGTCTCACTTTTAATCTCTCTCTCCGCGTCTCGTCACTTCACTCTCAGTCTCTCATTCACTTCTCTCTCTCCTCTGTCTCTCTCTCTTTCTTGCTCTCTTTAAATCTCTCTGGATGGTCTGCTCTGCTTCGTTGCTTCGCTCTTGGCTTTCCGTGCCGTCGTCATTATCTCTCTTTCTCGTCTTTCTCTCTCTCTCTTTCTCTCTCCCTTTTCTCTCCCTCTCTCTTTCTCTCTCTCCATCAATGCATCGCTCTCACTCCTCTCTATCTCGGCGTCGTTTGTCGTCGTCTCGTCTTCTCTATCTGTCGTCCGAGTCGTCTTCGCTTTCTGCTGTCTCGGATCCTCCGTCAGTCTATCTCTCTCTCGCATCTGCCTCTAGTCTTCTCGCACTCTCTCTCTTCGAGCTCCTGGTCTGGTTTTCCCTCGTTCTCTTCTCGGCCTTCCTCTCTTCTCTCTCTCTCTCCCTCTTCTCCCTCTCTCTCTCTCTCTCATCTCCTCCCCGCTCTTCTCCTCTTTCTCGCTCTCTCACCGACTCGCTCTTCCTCTCAACTCTCCCTTCTCTATCCTCTCCTCGCATCTATCTCTCCTGGGGCGCTCGTCA
>NW_028234437.1:13706704-13711704 GCF_977035675.1 Penaeus japonicus
TATCACACACCTACACAAACACACCACACACATATATATATATACTTTATATAATATATATATATATGTGTGTGTTGTGTGGTGTGTGTGTGTGTGTGTGTGTGTGTTGTGTGTGTGTGTGATGTGTGTGATGTGTGTATATATAGATATATTTTATATATATATATATTATATATATATTTATTTATATATATACATATGAGACTATTATATTTATATATATATATATATATATATATTATTATATATAAATGTATATATATATATATTTTTATATATATGACTATATATATAAACATATATATATACTATATATCTTTATATATATAAGAATATATGTTATATATATATATATATATATATATATAGATAATAGTACAATGTGAATTATAGATATTTTATATATTTATATATATAATATATATAATATATATATATATATATTAGATATATCGACTATATATATACATATATATATTTCGATAGATATTTATATATATATATTTATATTTAAGTATAATATATATAACATATGACTATATGCATAATTTATATTTATATATATTATATTATATATATATATATATATATATTATATATATATATATATGAACAATATATATATATTATATATATATATATATACATTATATATATATTATATATATATATATGCATATAGTCATATGTATATATATATATATATATAATTATATATATGACTATATATATATATTATATATATATATATATATAATATATATATATACCATACATATATTAGTATATATATATATATATATATGGAAACATATAGATATATATATTATATATAACTATATATATATATGGAATATTACAGATGGAGAGAGAGAGAGAGAGAGAGAAAGACAGAGAGAGTAGAGAGAAAAGACAGAGAGAGAGAGAGAACAGACAAAGTAGAGAGAGAGAAAGACAGAGAGAGAGAGAGAAAGACAGAGAGAGAGAGAGAAAGACAGAGAGAGAGATACGTGTGTGTGTGTGTGTGTGTGTGTGTGCGTCTGCTTTTACACTTACATAAACATTCTCGCACATGTACATGTTTACTTATGTGTGTTTGTTTGTATATAGCTCGGGGAGACCGAATGGAGGGACGGGGGAGCTCCGGACGAGCAATATGACTAATGGGTCTGACCAGATGTTGACAACTCGCAGGTGGTCGCTTCCTCGCGTAGTGACACTCCCCCTGGCTCCCTCTCCTCGCCTCCCCCTGGGGAGCTATCCTCGCACGGACGAGCTCATCCTCCTCGGCTCCCTAATGGGTCGGACCAATGTGAAAATAGCAGGTGGGTCGCTTCCCTTGCATATGACACTCCCCCTGGCTCCCTCTCCTCGACTCCCCTTGGCTCCCTCTCCTCGCCTCCCCTTGGCTCCCTCTCCTCGCCTCCCCTTGGCTCCCTCTCCTCGGCTCCCCTTGGCTCCCTCTCCTCGGCTCCCCTTGGCTCCCTCTCCTCGGCTCCCCTTGGCTCCCTCTCCTCGGCTCCCCTTGGCTCCCTCTCCTCGGCTCCCCTTGGCTCCCACTCCTCGCCTCCCCTTGGGTCTCCTCGGCTCCCCTTGGCTCCCTCTCCTCGGCTCCCCTTGGCTCTCTCTCCTCGGCTCCCCTTGGCTCCCTCTCCTCGGCTCCCCTTGGCTCTCTCTCCTCGGCTCCCCTTGGCTCACTCTCCTCGCCTCCCCTTGGCTCCCTCTCCTCGCCTCCCCTTGGCTCCCTCCTCGACTCCCCTTTTGGCTCCATCTCGCCTCCACTGGCTCCCTCTCCTCCTCGTCTCCCCATGCTCCCCGCTCACTCGGCTCCCCTTGGCTCTCTCTCCTCTGTTCCCCTTGGCTCCCTCTCCTCGACTCCCCTTGGCTCCCTCTCCTCGGCTCCCCTTGGCTCCCTCTCCTCGGCTCCCTCTCCTCGGCTCCCCTTGGCTCTCTTGGCTCCCTCTCCCTCCCCTTGGCTCCCTCTCTCGGCTCCCCTTGGTCCTCTCCTCGGCTCCCCCTTGGGCTCATCCCTCGGCTCCTGGATCCCTCTCCACGGCTCCCCTTGGCTCCCCTCTCCTTCGACTCCCCTTGGTCCCTTGGATCATCCTCTCTCGGCTCTGTTCCCCGTGCGCTCCCCATCTCCTCGGCTCCCCTTGGCTCCAGCTCTCTCGCTCCCCCTGGGCTACCTCTCTTCTCTCGGTTCTCCCTTGGTCACTCTCTCGGCTCCCCTGGTCACCTCTCCTCGCCTCGGGCCTTGGCTCACTCTCTCGGCTCCCTTGGCTCACCTCTCCCTCGCCTTGCCCCATTGGCGCCACTCTCCTCGCGTCCCTGGCTCCTTCCTCGGCTCCCCTTGGCTCACTCTCCTCGGCTCCCCTTGGCTCCCTCTCCTCGGCTCCCCTTGGCTCCCTCTCCTCGCCTCCCCTTGGCTCCCTCTCCTCGCCTCCCCTTGGCTCCCTCTCCTCGGCTCCGTGCTCCTTGGGGCTCCTCTCCTCGGCTCCCTTGGTCACTCTCCTCGGCTCCCCTTGGCTCACTCTCCTCGCCTCCCCTTGGCTCCCCTTGGCTGACCCCCCTCGCCTCCCCTTGGCTCCCTCTGGCTCCCTTGTTCACTCTCCTCGCTCACCCTTCGGCTCCTTCTCCTCTCCCCTTTGGTCTCTCTTCATCGGCTCACCTTGGCTCCCTCTCCTCGGCTCCCCTTGGCTCCTCACATCGGCTCGACTTGGCTCACTCTCACTCGGCTCCCTTGGCTCTCTCTCCTCGGCTCCCCTTGGCTCCCTCTCCTCGGCTCCCCTTGGCTCACTCCCCTCTGCTCGCCCCCCCTTGCTCACTCCTCCTCGCCTCCCCTTGGCTCACTCTCCTCACCTCCTCGGCTCCCCTTGGCTCCCTCACCTCGGCTCCCCTTGGCTCCCTCTCCTCGGCTCCCCTTGGCTCCCTCTCCTCGGCTCCCCTTGGCTCCCTCTCCTCGGCTCCCCTTGGCTCCCTCTCCTCGCCTCCCCTTGGCTCCCTCTCCTCGGCTCCCCTTGGCTCCCTCTCCTCGGCTCCCCTTGGCTCTCTCTCAGATGCGCCTCCCCTTGTGTGCGCTCCATCACTCACCTCCTCGGCTCCCCTTGCTCCCTTCGCCTCGACAGCCTCCCTCCCCTCGGCTCCCTCTCCTCGGCTCCCCTTGGCTCCCTCTCCTCGGCTCCCCTTGGCTCCCTCTCCTCGGCTCCCCTTGGCTCCCTCTCCTCGGCTCCCCTTGGCTCCCTCTCCTCGGCTCCCCTTGGCTCCCTCTCCTCGGCTCCCCTTGGCTCCCTCTCCTCGGCTCCCCTTGGCTCCCTCTCCTCGGCTCCCCTTGGCTCCCTCTCCTCGGCTCCCCTTGGCTCCCTCTCCTCGGCTCCCCTTGGCTCCCTCTCCTCGGCTCCCCTTGGCTCCCTCTCCTCGCCTCCCCTTTTTGGGGCTCATGAGGCGACGTCAGCTCTCATCTCGCTCACCCCATGTTCTCTCCTCGCTCCCCTTTGGCTCCCTCTCCTCACCGGTCCCTTGCTCACTCTCCTCACTCCCTTGGCTCGGCTCCTCGCCTCTCCCTCCTTCACTCTCTCCCCTTCCCCTTGGCTCCCTCTCCTCGCTCTCCCGTTGGCTCTCTCCCTCGCTCTCCCCTTTGGCTCCTCTCCTCGGCGCCCTGGGCTCCCCCTCCTCGGCTCCCCTTGGCTCCTCTCTTGCACCCATCTCGCTCCCCTTGGCTCCCTCTCCTCGACTCCCCTTGGCTCCCTCTCCTCGGCTCCCCTTGGCTCCCTCTCCTCTGTTCCCCTTGGCTCCCTCTCCTCGACTCCGCTTGGCTTGCGCCCCTCTCCTCGGCTCCCTTGCTCCCTCTCCTCCCTCCCCCTTGGGCTCCTCTTCTGCCGACCCTTGGCTCCTCTCTCCTCACATGTGCCCTTGGCTCTCCTCTCCTCGGCTCCCCTTGGTCCATCACCTCGGCTCATTGGCTCACTCTCTCGGCTCCCGTGGCTCTATCCCACCTCCTCGGCTCCCCTTGGCTCTCCGCTCCTCGCCTCCCCTCCTCGGCTCCCTGGCCTCTCTCCTCCTCACCTCCCCTTGGCTCCCCTCTCCTCGCCTCCCCTTGGCTCCCTCTCCTCGGCTCCCCTTGGCTCCCTCTCCTCCGACTCCCTCGCCCGGCTCCCTCTCCTCGCCACTCTCTTGGCTCCCCTATGGCTCCACTCATCCTTGGCTCCTCTCCTCCCCCTTGGCTCTCTCTACGCATCCTCCCCTCGGCTCCTCTCCTCGGCTCCCTCTCCTCGCCTCCTCTTGGCTCCCTCTCCTCGGCTCCCCTTGGCTCCCTCTCCTCACCTCCCCTTGGCTCCCTCTCCTCGCCTCCCCTTGGCTCCCTCACCTCGGCTCCCCTTGGCTCACTCTCCTCACCTCCCCTTGGCTCACTTTTCTGCGGCTCCCCTTGGCTCACTCTCCTCGCCTCCCCTTGGCTCCCTCTCATCGGCTCCCCTTGGCTCCCTCTCCTCGGCTTCCCTTGGCTCCCTCTCCTCGGCTTCCCTTAGTTCTCTCCCCTCAGCTCACCTCAGTTCCCTCCTCTCGGCTCTCCTCAATTCCCCTTGGCAACCCTCGATTTCACACTTCGACTCCCATCGGTTCTCTCTCCTCGGCTCCCTTCAGCTCTTCTCCCTCGACTACCTCTCCCCGGTTCTCTCTCCTCGGCTCCCTTCAGCTCTCCTCCCTCGACTACCTCTCCCCGGTTCTCTCTCCTCGGTTCTCTCTCCTCGGTTCTCTCTCCTCGGCTCCCTTCAGCTCTCCTCCCTCGACTCTCCTTTCCCCGTGCGCTCCCCTTGGCTCCTTCTCTCACTCACTCTCCTTGGTCCCCTCGAACTACTCGGCTCCCCTTGGCTCACTCTCCTCACCTCCCCTTGGCTCCATCTCCTCACCTCCCCTTGGCTCCCTCTCCTCGCCTCCCCTTGGCTCCCTCACCTCGGCTTCCCTTGGCTCCCTCACCTCGGCTCGCCTTGGCTCCCTCTCCTCGG
>NW_028234437.1:13756704-13759204 GCF_977035675.1 Penaeus japonicus
CATGAATAAATCGGTAATTAAATAAACATTGGAAAGGCCGTCATACGTTGTTTTAATTTTGCAGCGAATTTGGCTGTTTGGCCATTGGGAGTATTATTTTCCACCTCATTCCACATGGCGGCGTTGCTTCATATATACATATTTTTTTGTATTTCTAGGTTTCGGGAAATGCATGACTGAAATCATTCATTGCCTTTGCTTTATTGCAGAGTGCCTTTCCATCTTGTCTGATGACTTGCGTTATTTGTGCATATTTGATGTCATATCAATTAACAAAACGCTATCGTCAACTCCATAATAATTACTTGTACCATGCCACCTTTAGTTATTGATGTATAATATTGCAATGGACATTCGTAAACTAAAGCAATCAACTGTTACAATATAATGAAAGCGGTTGTGAAAGAGTGAATTCAATTTCCATTAGGCCTTTTTCTGGCATATACAAGGCACTAATGTTATTAATTATTAAATTAATGCTACTTATATTCTGTAAACCCATGTATATCTGCTTCAAGATATAGACAGCTTTTAATTAGACCGATGGTATGGAAGTGGATTACCACAGTTAGCTCTTTTGCCTCATCAAAGTAAAGCTGATATTTTTTTGATATTCATATGAATGTGATCGGCAGTTACATTAATTTCTGATCCGCTTATGAACAAGTCAACGAAACAGCTCTCCATTTTCAGACTTATTCCTCAGTTAGAGTTAGGAATAATTGGTTTGCAGTTGCAATGTTTCCACATCAGTAAACATTTTCAATGATTAATTTAGGTAATGATAATTAGAAAAAAATTATGTAATTCTTTTAGATAGAATAATAGTAGTTATGTTAAATGTAATGACAAAAGATTAAAGTCAGAAAGATTTTGTCTCGTTTTGATATCTTCCTTAATTACCCATTAGAATGCAAGTGGAACCACCCCAATTAAGATATAAATTAGCAGGTCTCCATGCGCCTGTGTGTGTCTTTTGTTCATTTCGATTATCTCGAGCAAATGGCTCGGTGTTGGAGCGGAAAGCCCGCAGTTCCATTACTCAAGAAACAGCCAAGTGTCGAGTGAAGTTGATTGGACACACGGCTCCCGACATTAAAAGAAAACATGAACCGTTATCCCTTCCAGCGACTCGGAGCGCGGAATGGAGGTAAGAGTACCAAGGCGGAAATTGACGTAACTAGATCTATCCGTGTGTGTGATTCGTTTCAGACGCAGTGCTGCGTGTCTCTGCAATCTATATCTATGCATTTATATTCATATTACTTCAATAATACTTGTCCATGCTGGGTAGGTTCATTCTGCGCAATCCCTCTAAATTTCGCAAGATGAAATGCATAATTTTTTTTTTCTATTGGCAACGGCGATTTCGTAAAAACGTGATCTAAATTAGCAAGAAAATCACTATTCATAAATCTATATATTGATATATTTGTGGAAGAACTTTCCAGCACGAAGTCTCGTGCCAGTATTGATAAAATATTTTTTTTAAAAAGGATTTGCTGTTAATAATAATAATAATAATAATAAATGCTACTGCACCATCGTCTCCATGGCCACTGATACCAGCAGGATTTCTGCCATCATCACATCCTCAGCACCATGTTTCCTAAGCTGAATAAGGCTTGGTATATTTCAGAGCAAGAAAAGTTCTATATTTCTTTCAGACTGTAGTGGCTTATATACATTTTTTTTCGGCATAAGCCGCAAATATACACTATAAGCAACTCTTTCATCTTCATTTTATCATTCAGGATTTAGACAAGCAATTAACTTATTTACTGACGTTTAATGACAAGAAAAATACAAACATTCTTAAACTCAGTGCTTCCATTTGCCATTCGTGTCCCGACGAATAAAAAACCGTCTCTCCCGTGCGAGTAAAACCACTCGATCATATTCGCAAAGGCTTGAATTAAATCATAAGCAAGTAAAAAGGATCCGGATATTGAAACTGATTGAAAAAAACATCTAATGCAGATTCACTATTCATAAAGAACTGGAATATCAACGCCCTTCATTTATAGCAATTTCTAAAGAACGTAATCTGCAGATGAATGTTACCGTGATTGAGTAAGAGCTCATAGCTATCATCTTTGCAAAGATCATTGCGAGCAGCCAAGTATTTCGGAGTCATTTCAATCACTCCAGGTCACTCGGGATCAAGAAGGAATGATATTCTGACGGATTTTAGTCACATAGATCATGCAGCATACATAATGATGACAATTGAAAAGAGGATCGTAATGATGATGACAATAATGATAACAGTTGTAAAAGTAGAAATGATAGTAATGATAATGAGAATACTATTAACGTGTAAAATAGTAATAATAACAATAGCAACAACAATAATAATGAGAATAAAAATAAAAACAATAATTGGGATAACACTAAGAATAAATAACAAAATGAGAGAAGCAGTAGTAGTAATAAAGGCAATGATAATTGACATGGATGATGCAATTCACTTTTGCCTTTCCATAAAGCACAGTTCCGT
>NW_028234437.1:13761704-13766704 GCF_977035675.1 Penaeus japonicus
CCCTTCCTTTCCCTTTTCTTCTACCTTTCCTTTCTCCGTCTCTCTCAACAAGGATCTATATATTCAATATTTTCAAGAAGAGCCAGTATATCAGCCAGAACCTGTTAATTCAGCAATAAACCTATAAATTCTGTTTTATCATACAATTCAGAGTAAATAATACATTCATAAGTTATATGGAACTCCAGTAATAACCTGTCCATTCGTTAACAACCTACGAATTTAAAAGATATACAATAAATTCAGAAATAACCAGTTAAATCAGAATTTACCTCAAAATTCAGAAGAAAAAAAAACACTGCATTCAACAATAGCATAAACTTAGCAGTAACATTCGACTTCAGCAATAGTATATATGCAATAATAGCCAATCGATAAGACGAAAGTTGAGACCTAGACCGTCAATTCAGCATACTTGATTTCGTTTGCTTGTTAATTTTTAATAGCTTTAACCGAGCCCGAAGCCCCCCTTTTTATTTTGCTGTACTATTCCCCTAAGGAATGATCGCGAACAACTCAGAGTAATGCTATCTGGCCCACATGTAGTGTACTTTAATTGCATTTGGCCCGCCATAGTAAATTTATTTAACACCTGGGCCATAAAGGGTGCAGATAGCAATTTCCTTAATCTAATTTTGTCACTAGCGAGGACTACTACCAGCGGCGTTTTGTCTCCATTAATCGTAACACCAAAAAGTCTAGATGGACCTTATTTTTGTGCGCTCCTAAGATTTATTGGGCCACGCTGGAAGCTAACTTCCCTCCGACGAGACGAATACCTCTGCTGGAAAGTTGGTTGCATCGTAAGAGAACTGGCGCGGTGTTGCATTTCTCACGGAGTTGTGAGATCTCGTGCAACTTGACTTTAAATGGAACTCACACCAATATACATTGCGTTTACTCGGGGGTAATGTTGTTTTTTGTTTTTGTTTTTGTTTTTTGTTTTTTGTTTTTTGTGCGTTTATATGTGTGTATGTATATGTATATGTATATATGTATATATATATATATATATATATATATATATATATATATATATATATATATATATATATATATACAAATCTGACCTTTACCGCATTTTAACAAGGGACGCCTTTACAAAGAATCCTTACTTATCTGCCACATGTATAATCCTGGCTGAACTGCCGAATGTGTAACTCTTACAGAACTGCCAAAAGCATAATCCTTAATAAACTGTCGTATAAACAATCCCTCCTATTTCTCTCGCCGTCGCCATTTTCATTTGTGTTCTAGTTGCCTATCGAGACCGTGACGTCATCGTAAATATCATGCCAATAGTAACAAGAGATCCTTATTTCGAGTACCTTTGCAGTGACGCTTCTCGAAGGACCTTGGGAAATCCGACCCAGGAAATTATCTCTCGTCGAGGATCTGGAGGTTCTGCGACCATCCTTTCTCTCTGCTTTGCTACAGCTCTCTCTCTCTCTCTCTCTCTCTTCCTCTCTCTCTCTCTCTCTCTCTCTCTCTCTCTCTCTCTCTCTCTCTCTCTCTCTCTCTCTCTCTCTCTCTCTCTCTCTCTCTCTCTCTCTCTCTCTCTCTCTCTCTCTCTCCTTCTTCTTCTTCTTTATCATATTTTTCTTCCTCTTCTTTTTCTTCTTCTACCTCTTCTTCTTCTTCCTCTTCTTCTCTCTCTCTCTCTCACTCTCACTCTCACTTTCTATCTCTCTCTCTCTCTCTCACTCTCACTCTCACTTTCTATCTCTCTCTCTCTCTCTCTCTGTTTATATCCCTTCCTTTCCCTTTCCCCCTTCTTCTCCCCTTTCCTTTCGCCCGTCTCTCTCCCTCATCCTCTAACCCTCCCTCTTCACCTCCCGGGGACATTGTAACACAAATAGCGATATGCATGTTGAGTTAATCTGGTCTGAGTAGTTTTTAAATGTTTGCATGCCAAAGTAGACACACGCACAAACATACATACACATACATACACACACATACACACACGCAGACACACACACACACTCACACACACACACACACACACACACACACACACACACGCATAAATATATATATATATAGAGAGAGAGAGATAGATAGATAGATAGATAGATATAGATATAAATATAGATATAGATATAAATATAGATATAAATATAGATATAGATATAGATATAGATATAAATATAAATATAGATATAGATATAGATATGGATATAAATATAGATATAGATATAGATATAGCTATATATAGATAGACAGATGGATATAAAGATAGAAAGATAGAGAGAGAGAGAGAGAGGGGTGGGGGGAGAGAAAGAGAGAGAAAGAGAGAGAGAGGGAGAGAGAGAGAGAGAGAGAGAGAAGGGGAGAGAGAGAGAGAGAGAGAGAGAGAGAGAGAGAGAGAGAGAGAGAGAGAGAGAGAGAGAGAGGGAGAGAAGAGAAGAGAGAGAGAGAGGGGGGGAGAGAGAGAGAGAGGAGAGAGGGAGAGGGGGGGGAAGAGAGAGAGAGAGGGGGGGGGGGGGGGAAGGAGAGAGAGAGAGAGGGGGGGGGGAAGGAGAGAGAGAGAGAGAGAGAGAGAGAGAGAGAGAGAGAGAGAGAGAGAGGGGAGAGAGAGAGAGAGAGAGGAGAGAGAGGGAGAGAGAGAGAGAGAGAGAGAGGGGGGGGGGGAGGAGGGAGAGAGAGAGAGGGGGGGGGGAGAGAGAGAGGGGGGGGGGAGAAAGAGAGAGAGAGAGAGAGAGAGAGAGAGAGAGAGAGAGAGAGAGAGAGAGAGAGAGAGAGAGAGAGAGGGAGGGAGGGTAACAGAGTATCTATAATAGCATAGTGAATATAATAATCATTCAAAATATCAATCATTCATACTTTCATTAATGATGTTAAAACATATGTATTACCTGGAGTACTATTATCATCAATATTAATGGAATCAGTGGGTCTGTGTGGAAAGGTGATTATATATATGTGCACCTGGACACGCACATGCCATACGAAACCTCCCTACCGTAGCTACTTTTGTACATAAAAGTACAAATCTTCTCTTTGTTATGCAATTATACGACAGGTTGAACGCGAAAACTGAAAAACATGTTGTGTTTTGGGTGTAGATGAAACCTGTGATGGATATATCATTAAACATGTATGCAACGGGCGACTGTGCTAATGAGTTACACCAAATTGCATTCACGCTTCTCCGTGCAAACGCCGATCCCGCGAATGTGGTTGAGGAAGAGTTGCAGCCTCCACTTGCTCTGCGACGGGGCCTTGCTACGTGCAGCGCTGTCCAAATAATGGAAATGTCATGGAGCTTTGTCCCGTGATATTCCTTGCTAAGCAGACATTTCGCTTTACTGCTCTGGTCCAGATGTGAAGCGCCGGGGATGTACTTAAAGGAGCTTATGATAATCTGCATAAAATACAAGGCTGTATGCGTAGATTGTCAGGATGTATTACATGTGTATATATATTTTTTTTTTTTCTAAATCTTCGCAACAATGAGAAACTTAAAAGTAATGAAAAATAAAGGATATGTGAGTACATTAGAAAGGTCAGATAGAGAAAAGACCGACAGGTAGCTATTGTAATGTCGTGGCGACAGCAGGAATAACTTGGATGACAGAAGCACAAAAACAAAGAGATATGACGCCATTCGATTGGACCATCTGCGCACAGACACACACACACACACACACACACACACACACACACACACACACACACACACACATATATATTATATATATATATATTATTATATATAATGTGTGGGTGTGTGGTGTGGTGTGTGTGTGTTGTGAGTGGTGTGTGTGTGTGTGTTTGTGTGTCTATACATATATATATACATATAATATATATATATATATAAATATAATATATATATTATGATCTATATCATATATATAATATTATATATATATATATAAATTATATATATATATATATTATATATAATATATATATATATATATATATATAGTTGGACATTACATGTATATAGTGTGTTAAAATACCTCTGCAAAAATCAACATGGAAAAAATGAAGTCATTGTTGATATGGCAATAACACGATAAACATATCAGCAATGGTTATAATACCAATAGCAGTTTTTAAAGATATTATAAGATGCTTTTTTCTATCCATATAACGATAATGATAATAACAATAATAATGAAAATAGAAAAAAAAATAAAAATAACTGATAATGGTAGCAAAAACAATAAGGAAATATAATAATAAGATAAATAAGATAATGAATATAATGAAAAACTAAAGGATATGTGAGGACATTTAGAAAGGTCAGTATTAAGAAAAGACCGACAGGGAGCTATTGTAATTTCGTGCGAAGAGCGAGGAATAAATTGGATACAGAAGCCACAAAAACAAAGAGAATATGACGCCATTCGATTGGAAAACCATCTGCGCACGTGGCAAACGCTCACACACAAACATCAACACACAAACACACAACTCACACAACAACAAACTCACACCACAACACACACACACACACACATAATAATTATAATATATATAATATATATAATATATTTATCATAATATAGATAAATATATATATATATATATATATATATATATATATCGTAAGTAAATATATATATATAGATTAAATATATATATATAGATTTATATATATATTAGTATTATAAATATAAATAATGTGGTGTGTGTGGACTTACTTGTATATGAGTGTGTTAAAACCTCTGCAAAATCACATGGCAAAAATGAAGTCATTGTTGATATGGCAATAACACGATAAACATATCAGCAATGGTTATAATACCAATAGCAGTTTTTAAAGATATTATAAGATGCTTTTTTCTATCCATATAACGATAATGATAATAACAATAATAATGATAATGATACTGATAATGGTAGCAATAACAATAGGGATATTAATAAAAAGATAATAATGATAATGAATATAATAATAGCAATAATAATAATAACAACAACAATAATGATAATAATAATTAATAATGATAAATATGGTGATGATAATGATAATAACAACAGCA
>NW_028234437.1:13793365-13800865 GCF_977035675.1 Penaeus japonicus
TGCTTACTTCTTCCCTTGCTTGCTTTTTTACTTGTTTACTCATCTACTTTCTTGCTTGTTTGCTCCTTTGCTCCATTACTTGTTTGCTTGTTTATCTATTTACTTGTTTGCTTGTTTATCTATTTACTTGTTTGCTTGTTTATCTATTTACTTGTTTGCTTGTTTATCTATTTACTTGTTTGCTTGTTTATCTATTTACTTGTTTGCTTGTTTATCTATTTACTTGTTTGCTTGTTTATCTATTTACTTGTTTGCTTGTTTATCTATTTACTTGTTTGCTTGTTTATCTATTTACTTGTTTGCTTGTTTATCTATTTACTTGTTTGCTTGTTTATCTATTTACTTGTTTGCTTGTTTATCTATTTACTTGTTTGCTTGTTTATCTATTTACTTGTTTGCTTGTTTATCTATTTACTTGTTTGCTTGTTTATCTATTTACTTGTTTGCTTGTTTATCTATTTACTTGTTTGCTTGTTTATCTATTTACTTGTTTGCTTGTTTATCTATTTACTTGTTTGCTTGTTTATCTATTTACTTGTTTGCTTGTTTATCTATTTACTTGTTTGCTTGTTTATCTATTTACTTGTTTGCTTGTTTATCTATTTACTTGTTTGCTTGTTTATCTATTTACTTGTTTGCTTGTTTATCTATTTACTTGTTTGCTTGTTTATCTATTTACTTGTTTGCTTGTTTATCTATTTACTTGTTTGCTTGTTTATCTATTTACTTGTTTGCTTGTTTATCTATTTACTTGTTTGCTTGTTTATCTATTTACTTGTTTGCTTGTTTATCTATTTACTTGTTTGCTTGTTTATCTATTTACTTGTTTGCTTGTTTATCTATTTACTTGTTTGCTTGTTTATCTATTTACTTGTTTGCTTGTTTATCTATTTACTTGTTTGCTTGTTTATCTATTTACTTGTTTGCTTGTTTATCTATTTACTTGTTTGCTTGTTTATCTATTTACTTGTTTGCTTGTTTATCTATTTACTTGTTTGCTTGTTTATCTATTTACTTGTTTGCTTGTTTATCTATTTACTTGTTTGCTTGTTTATCTATTTACTTGTTTGCTTGTTTATC
Organism: Penaeus japonicus; assembly: GCF_977035675.1. Lineage (NCBI taxonomy): Eukaryota > Metazoa > Arthropoda > Malacostraca > Decapoda > Penaeidae > Penaeus > Penaeus japonicus. Next base: position 13,794,446 of record NW_028234437.1, read on the forward strand.
TATTTACTCGTTTGCTTACCTTTGCCTGCTTGTTTACTTCTTCCCTTGCTTGCTTTTTTACTTGTTTACTCATCTACTTGCTTGCTTGTTTGCTCCTTTGCTCCATTACTTGTTTGCTTACCTCTGCCTGCTTGTTTACTTCTTCCCTTGCTTGCTTTTTTACTTGTTTACTCATTTACTTGCTTGCTTGTTTGCTCCTTTGCTCCATTACTTGTTTGCTTACCTCTGCCTGCTTGTTTACTTCTTCCCTTGCTTGCTTTTTTACTTGTTTATCATCTACTTGCTTGCTTGTTTGCTCCTTTGCTCCATTACTTGTTTGCTTACCTTTGCCTGCTTGTTTACTTTTTCCCTAGCTTGCTTATTTACTTGTTTACTCATTTACTTGCTTGCTTGTTTGCTCCTTTGCTCCATTACTTGTTTGCTTACCTCTGCCTGCTTGTTTACTTCTTCCCTTGCTTGCTTTTTTACTTGTTTACTCATCTACTTGCTTGCTTGTTTGCTCCTTTGCTCCATTACTTGTTTGCTTACCTCTGCCTGCTTGTTTACTTCTTCCCTTGCTTGCTTTTTTACTTGTTTACTCATCTACTTGCTTGCTTGTTTGCTCCTTTGCTCCATTACTTGTTTGCTTGTTTATCTATTTACTTGTTTGCTTGTTTATCTATTTACTTGTTTGCTTGTTTATCTATTTACTTGTTTGCTTGTTTATCTATTTACTTGTTTGCTTGTTTATCTATTTACTCGTTTGCTTACCTTTGCCTGCTTGTTTACTTTTTCCCTAGCTTGCTTATTTACTTGTTTATCATCTACTTGCTTGCTTGTTTGCTCCTTTGCTCCATTACTTGTTTGCTTGTTTATCTATTTACTTGTTTGCTTGTTTATCTATTTACTTGTTTGCTTACCTCTGCCTGCTTGTTTACTTCTTCCCTTGCTTGCTTTTTTACTTGTTTACTCATCTACTTGCTTGCTTGTTTGCTCCTTTGCTCCATTACTTGTTTGCTTGTTTATCTATTTACTTGTTTGCTTGTTTATCTATTTACTTGTTTGCTTGTTTATCTATTTACTCGTTTGCTTACCTTTGCCTGCTTGCTTACTTCTTCCCTTGCTTGCTTTTTTACTTGTTTACTCATCTACTTGCTTGCTTGTTTGCTCCTTTGCTCCATTACTTGTTTGCTTGTTTATCTATTTACTTGTTTGCTTACCTTTGCCTGATTGTTTGCTTGTTCGCTTGCTTGCTTTTTTACTTGTTTACTCATCTACTTGCTTGCTTGTTTGCTCCTTTGCTCCATTACTTGTTTGCTTGTTTATCTATTTACTCGTTTGCTTACCTTTGCCTGCTTGCTTACTTCTTCCCTTGCTTGCTTTTTTACTTGTTTACTCATTTACTTGCTTGCTTGTTTGCTCCATTACTTGTTTGCTTGTTTATCTATTTACTCGTTTGCTTACCTTTGCCTGCTTGCTTACTTCTTCCCTTGCTTGCTTTTTTACTTGTTTACTCATTTACTTGCTTGCTTGTTTGCTCCTTTGCTTCTTTACTTGTTTGCTTGTTTGTCTTTTTATTTGTTTGCTTGTTTATCTATTTACTTGTTTGCTTGTTTATCTATTTACTTATTTGCTTGTTTATCTATTTACTTGTTTGCTTACCTCTGCCTGCTTGTTTACTTCTTCCCTTGCTTGCTTTTTTACTTGTTTACTCATCTACTTGCTTGCTTGTTTGCTCCTTTGCTCCATTACTTGTTTGCTTGTTTATCTATTTACTTGTTTGCTTACCTTTGCCTGCTTGTTTACTTCTTCCCTTGCTTGCTTTTTTACTTGTTTACTCATCTACTTGCTTGCTTGTTTGCTCCTTAGCTCCATTACTTGTTTGCTTGTTTATCTATTTACTTGTTTGCTTGTTTATCTATTTACTTGTTTGCTTGTTTATCTATTTACTTGTTTGCTTGTTTATCTATTTACTTGTTTGCTTGTTTATCTATTTACTTGTTTGCTTACCTCTGCCTGCTTGTTTACTTCTTCCCTTGCTTGCTTTTTTACTTGTTTACTCATCTACTTGCTTGCTTGTTTGCTCCTTTGCTCCATTACTTGTTTGCTTACCTTTGCCTGCTTGTTTACTTTTTCCCTAGCTTGCTTATTTACTTGTTTACTCATCTACTTGCTTGCTTGTTTGCTCCTTTGCTCCATTACTTGTTTGCTTACCTTTGCCTGCTTGTTTACTTCTTCCCTTGCTTGCTTTTTTACTTGTTTACTCATCTACTTGCTTGCTTGTTTGCTCCTTTGCTCCATTACTTGTTTGCTTACCTCTGCCTGCTTGTTTGCTTCTTCCCTTGCTTGCTTTTTTACTTGTTTACTCATCTACTTGCTTGCTTGTTTGCTCCTTTGCTCCATTACTTGTTTGCTTGTTTATCTATTTACTTGTTTGCTTGTTTATCTATTTACTTGTTTGCTTGTTTATCTATTTACTTGTTTGCTTGTTTATCTATTTACTTGTTTGCTTGTTTATCTATTTACTTGTTTGCTTGTTTATCTATTTACTTGTTTGCTTGTTTATCTATTTACTTGTTTGCTTGTTTATCTATTTACTTGTTTGCTTGTTTATCTATTTACTTGTTTGCTTGTTTATCTATTTACTTGTTTGCTTGTTTATCTATTTACTTGTTTGCTTGTTTATCTATTTACTTGTTTGCTTACCTTTGCCTGCTTGCTTACTTCTTCCCTTGCTTGCTTTTTTACTTGTTTACTCATCTACTTTCTTGCTTGTTTGCTCCTTTGCTCCTTTACTTGTTTGCTTACCTCTGCCTGCTTGTTTACTTCTTCCCTTGCTTGCTTTTTTACTTGTTTACTCATCTACTTGCTTGCTTGTTTGCTCCTTAGCTCCATTACTTGTTTGCTTGTTTATCTATTTACTTGTTTGCTTACCTTTGCCTGCTTGTTTACTTTTTCCCTAGCTTGCTTATTTACTTGTTCGTTTATCTACTTGCTTTCTTGTTTGCTCGTTTGTTTCATTACTTGTTTGCTTACCTTTGCCTGCTTGCTTACTTCTTCCCTTGCTTGCTTTTTTACTTGTTTACTCATCTACTTTCTTGCTTGTTTGCTCCTTTGCTCCATTACTTGTTTGCTTGTTTATCTATTTACTTGTTTGCTTACCTTTGCCTGCTTGTTTACTTTTTCCCTAGCTTGCTTATTTACTTGTTTACTCATCTACTTGCTTGCTTGTTTGCTCCTTTGCTCCATTACTTGTTTGCTTACCTTTGCCTGCTTGTTTACTTTTTCCCTAGCTTGCTTATTTACTTGTTTACTCATTTACTTGCTTGCTTGTTTGCTCCTTTGCTCCATTACTCGTTTGCTTACCTTTGCCTGCTTGCTTACTTCTTCCCTTGCTTGCTTTTTTACTTGTTTACTCATTTACTTGCTTGCTTGTTTGCTCCATTACTTATTTGCTTGTTTATCTATTTACTTGTTTGCTTACCTCTGCCTGCTTGTTTACTTCTTCCCTTGCTTGCTTTTTTACTTGTTTACTCATCTACTTGCTTGCTTGTTTGCTCCTTTGCTCCATTACTTGTTTGCTTACCTCTGCCTGCTTGTTTACTTCTTCCCTTGCTTGCTTTTTTACTTGTTTACTCATCTACTTGCTTGCTTGTTTGCTCCTTTGCTCCATTACTTGTTTGCTTACCTTTGCCTGCTTGTTTACTTCTTCCCTTGCTTGCTTTTTTACTTGTTTACTCATCTACTTGCTTGCTTGTTTGCTCCTTAGCTCCATTACTTGTTTGCTTGTTTATCTATTTACTTGTTTGCTTACCTTTGCCTGCTTGTTTACTTCTTCAACACCCACACTGCTCCCTCACCCAGAAGCTCTCTATTCTCACCTCGCGCAGTCCATGGTCCCGCTTCTCCCTTACGGATGCTGTCACCAACCTGTCTTCCTTAACCTTGAACCCTCCACCCCCACCCCACCGACTCCAACTCCTAGTCTTAAGTCTGTTTTTTGCCCTGCGTCCTCTTCCCCTTACCTCCATCAACATCATTTCTTCCTTCGACTGTTTTATATCTGCCCACAGGAACTCCTTGCCCGATCTCTCTCCCTCGTGGAGCTTTTATCCCGGCCCTCAAGTCTCTTCTTCATCCTGAACCCTCCATCCCTAGGCGTTACCGAGAGGCCTTGCTGAGTCTACGCAGGGAGGATGTCACCATTTTGCCTTCTGACAAAGGCAACTCGGTGGGGGTCCTTGACCAAACTCCTTACCTAAAAAAGGCCCAGGACCTGTTGGACGACATCTCCATCTATGTTCTCTTGACCAGCAACCCACGTGAACGCAATGCTGCCACCTTCCATCGTCGCCTGAAGCAGCTAGCGTCGGGTTGCCCGGAGGCAAACCTTTACCAAAGGTTCAGGAATATAAGTCCTCGCCTTCCTCACTTCCATGGGCTACTTAAAACCTATAAGCCTGGTGTACCCCTGCGGCCTGTCATCTCCTCCCGAGCCTCTGCTGGGCACTTTTTCTCCCGTTCATCTTCACCACTCTCAGGACTTCATCGCCCGGGTTCGCGGGGTCACGCCCGCGACCATGATGAGTCTGGACGTCGAATCCCTATTCACGAATGATGTACGTGCCTTCCCGCAGGGGAATCTCCTTCCCGAGGACCCCCGCCTTCCTCTGCCTACTGACGTCTTCCTCCAGCTGATACGTCTGTGTATGGATTCCAACTCCTCTTTCGAAGGAAGTTTCTACTCTCAGTCCTTCGGTGTTGCTATGGGCACTCCCCTTTCTCCTGCCCTGGCTAACCTGTTAATGGAGTACCTCAAGGCAGAGCTTCTTCCTTCTATCTCCCTTCGTCCTGCATATTGCTGAGATACGTCGACGACGTCTTTGCCTTCTGGACTCATGATCCTGCTCTCTTCCCGGATTTCCTGGATAAGCTGAATTCTCTCTCTCCGTCCATTCGTTTCAAGGTGGAATGAGAGGCCGACGATCAGCTCCTCTTCTTGGACACCTTAATTCACCGCTCAGGTGACTCCTTCTCTTTTTCAGTGTATAGAAAACCCATGCACAGCGGGATGTATATACACTTCTTCTCCTACCACCCACTCCATGTTAGGAGAGGTGTCGCCACTTCTCTCTTTCTCCGTGCCCTCCGCATATGTGACCCGCAGTATCTGGATGGAGAGATCAATTTTCTACGTCGATCCTTCGGCAAGCTGCGGTACCCTCGTTTCGTCCTTGACGCCGTGCTTTCCAACGCTCGCCGCACCTTCTACCAGGACCCTCCCCCCAGAGAGACTTCTCACCTACCTGTCCTCAGCCTTCCTTACACCAAGGAAATCCATTCTTTTCGTCGCTCGCTGTACCCTTTCAACTGCAGGCTTACCTTTCGCTAGGTAAACACTCTCCGTCGCAACTTGGTCTATACCCGTCCTCCTTCTTCTGCTATGGTAGGCACCTATGCCATCCCTTGCTCCTCCTGCGAGAAGCAGTACTTCAAACGTGTGTCTCAACACAAGTACGCTGTATCCAGGAGACCCTCCAACAACACTCTCTTCTGCAACCAATGGGACACGGGACATCGTAGAGATTGGTCAGCCGCCTGTATTCGGTTCCTTTCCGCAGATGTCCATGCCCGCAGACTGGTGCAATCTTCCCTCATTAACAGGATACCGAATTTCAATCTCATCAGTATTTTTTCTCCTGCCGACAGTCTTCTATCCTCACACCGGACACCTTTCATACAGACCGCCCGACCCGGTGACCTGACCTGACATGCCCCGGTTCCGTTTGTTTGTCCCCCCTGCCTTCGTTTCCGCTCACCTGTCCTCCTGTGTCATATATATATATATACCCTATATATATATATTATATATATATATATATATATATATATATTATATATATATCAGTATATATATAAAATATATGTATATATATATATATATATATATATATATATATTATATACACACATATACAATACACATACATAATATATATATACATATATATATATTATATATATATTATATATATATATATATATATATATATATACATATACATACATATATATATATATACATATATATATATATATATATATATATATATATATATATATATACATACATATATATATATATATATATATATATATATATATATATATATATATATATATATATATATATATTATATATATATATATATATATATATATGTATATATATATACGTATATATATATATATATATATATATATATATATATATATATATATATATAAACACACACTCATACTAGTTTGTGATGATATCCAAATAAATATATGATATAAATAATGACAATGGTATAACACCAACACGTTATAATATATATAATAATGAACAATATATGATAATGAATAATGACACTATCCTCTTCTATAATGATAATAGCC
>NW_028234437.1:13860865-13863365 GCF_977035675.1 Penaeus japonicus
CACAAGACATGAAAGGGAGAGAGAGAGAGAGAGAGAGAGAGAGAGAGAGAGAGAGAGAGAGAGAGAGAGAGAGAGAGAGAGAGAGAGATCCTATAGAGGGATGCAGAGATATCATGAAATGTGTAATATCACAGAATGATGCTTGGGTAAAACGAAAGGCCACAGCGTCAGATGCAGAAATACAACACAATTTGCAAAGAAGACAACGTAAAGATAAATGAGATATGCAGATATACAATTAAATGATAGACCAGAGAGACCCAGAGGCACAATGGAAAATGTAGATATACACGGATACAATGAAATTTGAGGAGATACAAAGAGTTGCAAATGTACAGTGAACGATAGAGATACAAATACAGTGAAATGTGTAGAGATACAAAGAAATATGTAAAGATACAGAGGATAGAAGTAGAATGAGAGATGTCTAGATAAATTGTAGAGGGAGATGTGGAAACACGATGAGACATGTTCAGATAGAGAAAATGAGAGGGAAAGAGATTAGGAAGAGAAGGAATGGGAGGGTTAGAAAGAGCAGCCTTTTTCCTTGCTCAGGACTTTTGTTTAATTGCCTACTCTTTATAAGAAACACGTGAGAATACTGTTTATGCGAAATACTTTTTAAAAAGATGTCATTTTTCAACAGATATAGGAAACGTCAGTGTGAAACATGACCATCAAAGGTCAAGCCATCCTCCCCGTCTCTCAATAAGGCCTCCATGGTACAGTACTACACGTGCATGTGGATTTTCTGTTGTTGTTTCGAGAGTGTGATGTGTGAAATGAGATTTCAGATATTTTCCCATGATTCACCCTACGCCTGACAGTGCATTCACTAGCCAATCAGCATCATAGAAACTAAAGCCCTCATCAGCCAAACTTTGAATGTGTTCATAGACTGTCTACACAAATGACGTCCTATATATCCCTACAGACAGCGAAAGTCTTTCAAACCTGATTATCATCCTCAACCGTCGCTTCACGTGGTTTTCATCGTTGCAGATGTCGCCGGCCTTGTCATCGGTGCGGACTTCTTGCATTCTATCCATCCGGTGGTCAACATTCGACAGTGCATGATCACGGACTCACAATTAGGCACCTTCACCTCAAGTAAATCAATAGTAACGTGCATTCCCCAGGTACTTACTGTCTTTACAGGTCAAGGTATTTTCACAGACATCCTCTCCAAGTTTTCCGACATCACTAAGCCCTGCAACCATCTTACTCAGCCTAGTCATCAGATACGACATCACATAGCCAGCAAGGGCTCTCCGAGTCACGCCACATACCGGCGCCCAGGACTAGATCGTCTACAAGCCGCCAAAGCAAAGTTTTAACACACATTGGACGTGACGTGACGTTTCGAGACTGACAATAAGTTTGACTCGAATATTCATGATTTATTATTCCTTATTATGGCTGCATTTCAATTCGTCTTTGTACACGTGTTCCTTGATTTGTGTGTTTGTGTGTGTGTTTGTCACTGGAATATTTTGATCAGAACATATAACACATGAATTCTCTCTTCGGACCACAAAATCATTGAACTTGAAGAACTTGTAAGAATTAAGTTTGATTTTATTGGTATATGCAAGACAAGGATGCTCGGTGAAGGCTCTATAGTATAGAAGACTTTCACTTACAACTATCAAACAAGTTTGCTTCAGTGAACCCGGATGAGAGCGTAGCTTCTCTATTTAAGAATATAACTGATACAATCAAGAAAACTGCTTTGGAAATAACAGGTACTGATAAAGCACCCAAACCCGAAAACTCTTAACGGCAACTAAGTAGCTGGTAGAAAAAAAAACAGGTAATATGAAAAGAGATGGAACAAATATAAGAAATATAGAAGGAGCAGAACTTTGCAAAACCATCAGGCGCAAAATGAAGGAAGAAATCATAATTTACAATGAGAAAGAACAGATCAGAGCCTTAGAAACAAAGAAAGTCTTAAAACCATTAAAAAGAGACAAACTCTAAGTAGAAAGAACATTACCACTCTTAAAAAACAGCACCCTTATAAGTGAAGTGACTGCAACAGGCTGATAAAAAGATGTGAGGAGTTTTACGGCAAACTTCACAGCACGGGGAGACCACAAGACAATCATTTTACAAACCATGCTACAACAAACTTCTGCCAACTGTCATAAGATCGGAAGTACATACGCAATTAATCACTTGAAAAGAAATAAACTCGTCAACTGATGTTTAACAGACGGCAAAGTTCCTGAAAACTGGAATAACGTCTCTGTGGTAATCCTACACAAAAAAGGTAACATAGCTGACATCAAAAACTACAGACTAATTAGTCTTCTCCCTGCCATATACGAAGTATTCTCTAAGATATTCCTAAAACGAATACTCAACATCCTCGACCAACACCCACCTAGAGAACAAGCAGGTTTTAGATCAGGTTTCTCTTACATGAACCATATTCATATTCAGCCAACTACAGGAGAAAGCAGCCTTGCATTTACCTTGCATTTGCCGACTACGA
>NW_028234437.1:13873365-13875865 GCF_977035675.1 Penaeus japonicus
TCAAGGTGTCGTATTAGACCTAACGACCATAAATGTCTTTCTCTACCTGAAGCAAGGAAGGTGAGCGATCCATGTCATGATTCACGTCGACTCGAGGCAGTCTATTGATGGCATCCCCGTTGATGTAGGATGGCATTTTGTTCCGTCCATCTCTCCAGAACACAAGCGTTCTCTTTGATTTGATGTGTTTGTCCATTAGCACCGTGGAGTGAGTGGGAAGAGCCACCCGCCTGTGTCCTGTAAACGTCTTCATGGACTCTTCCTGTCATGCGGATCAGCACGGCATTAGACTTCTTTATCTTTTGCTCATCGGTGTGGGAACACAAAGGAGTCCCTCAGCCTATGCTGCCTACAGAACCATCGACCTTACCACCTGATTCTAGAGAGATTTGAGCTTTGCATTATACATGGACACACAATAAAACTCAACTGTTCCCATCTGCTTTCGCAAGCTGGCATAATCCCTAACACTAAAACGCTCGAGTATGCCCAGTATCTCCACATTGCAACGCAAGCCCAATATCACAGGGCTGGTTATGTCATTAAGATGTACATTGAGTGACATCTAAAACGTGTCCTGTATGAAGAGCTGCAGGCTGGAAAATGTTTCCAAGGTGGAGAAGTGTTTCAGGGACTGGGCTGTGCTTCATGACTAGTAAGAGACACTTACTGAGAACCCACCAACCAGCATATCACGTCTGACATGATAAACCAAGTCCTGCAAACAACAGATCTACAACCTAGGTAGGGACTCGCTGCCCTGCCCCCCGTTTACAAACCACACGCCAGTAGTTGTAGTAGTAGAGGTAGGAGAGGGGGGTAGGTGTAGTAGTAGTGGTTGTTGTGGTTGTATTAAGAGCATAAGAAAGTAAAACTGGTGTGGTGGGTGACGTAGTGTAGTATAAGTTTTGGTAGCAGTAGTAAGGTATAAATAAGAAGTAAAGTAGTAGTAGTAGTACCTGTATACCAGTAACAACTAACTAAAAGTAATGGTAATGGTTATAGTAGTAGCCTGATAATCATATAATATAATAACATATAACACATTACATAAATTTTTTAATATTAATAAAAATAAATATTAATAATATAATAAATCAGATATATATCAATAAAAATCTCAATGGAAAAAAAAATGAAAAAAAAAACAAAAAAATAGATGAAAAATTAATAATAAGTTAATAATATGTTCATGATAATCATAACGATAATGATACTGATAATAAATCGATAAATAAGACGAATGAAAATATACAATACAGAAAATACAATGATAATAAAATAATGGAATAAATGGAAAGTAATATGAATAATGGAAATTATATATATTATGATATTTGTCCTCTAGTTTATCTGCCTCTGCCTCGTCCTCTCCTACTTTCATACGCCTACTGACAACTCAAATTTAATAGAACACAGGCAAGAACGTAGCCATAACATCCGCGGGACGTTTCGTCACTCGTTTACAACTATCTCTAACACGATCGTTTGAATTTCTCGACACTGAATTTGATAGGGTGGTGCTCATGCCAATCACCGAATTTTTTTGTTTTGCCAATCACTTAAACTAATCACTGGTAAACCAGACGGCCGTAAATAATTAGTTCATATATCACAAAACTTCCCTCGCTCCGTCCCCGGGAATATGCTACTAGATCTATTGGCTTTTCTAATCATGAAGAAAGTGTTAATCACTGTGATGCAATGCAGCACTATAACTAAACAGTGAGTGAGACCGATGAATTGTATGCAGTAGAAGTGTCCACAGGTAGAATAGTGTTGGTGCTTCCTGGTGTTGTTTGCTTAACTGTGGCTGGTTCATAAGGGTCAAGCCACTCAGCCACTAATATTTCCCCGTATTTCAGTCGATGGTGTCATGCTGTTATACTATTATCTCAAGAGTATACTCATAGATATAAAAGTAAAATATCCTTATATCCTGGGTCGTAATTCCTAATACCTATTACTTATTTTTCCCCAGACTTGGCTTATGAGATGTTCAGTGGCTGTCACCTATCTGTGATGTCTTTGATCCGAATATGGATTTTCGTAAACGGTTCCCTCCCATGGAAAATAATCATTGTTATCTTCTCATGCACCATCGCTCACAGTCCTCACTTAAGGCTCAGCCTTGAAGACAGAAAAGATCAGCTAAGGGAAACCTCAGCAGCCATGGGTAAAGAACCCTTATTAAGAGGCAGCCTAGACCTCGATAGCCTAACAGAGGCTTGCATACCATAACATTATTCATAGCTTACTTTCTAAGAACTTAAAACTTCCCCCTCCCCACTTTTTTTTTTTTTTTTTTTTTTTTTTTATCTGTGGTTCAGCCCCGGCTCTTTCTCTCCTCCTGAAGTACACGCCTCTCCGAGCACCTGAATTACTAATAAGGCTTTCTGCCTCTATCTACTCTCTTTTCATGAGTCTTGTTATTACATCAATACTCTCAAGATTATAGGGCATTATGAGGATTCACTTGGCAATATCCGCTCATCGCTTC
>NW_028234437.1:13885865-13888365 GCF_977035675.1 Penaeus japonicus
ATATATAATATCATAGACACATGGTTAGCATAGGTGTAATGACCCTGATGCCTTTTAGGGCGACACTTCCCGGAAGCCCATTTCCCGATGTGAAGAAGCAGCCGATGCCCTCTTATGGCAATGGGGCATTCAAAGTCTCGTCGTCAGATTTTGCAACCGTATTGCTTCCATGCATACCACGTACCCATATCTAATCGAGATTGACCTGAAGGCTTGGTAGAATCCCACAGGTCACAGGACAGGAGGCCTGTCCCGAAAAGGCAGACTGGAGAGGGGAGTGTGTCCCGACTGGTGGTCATGGTCGAACTCCTATCTCTATAGATGGATTTGCGTGAGGTCAGCTTGACATCCACCAGCAAAATAGTTACGAAGGTGATGCGGATATGTGCCTACGTCAGCGGCGTCAGCCATCTTGACACAGGTAAATGCAAGAGTGACACTGGAGGTCATGTGACACTGGATATTGAAGAATGGATAGTATTTTATTTGCATATGTTTGGATGACTGGAAATTTTTTACAAATATTATCATACATATTCATCGATAGTAAACTAACACTAACAGTGTTTCTTGAAGTGATCTACTAATCAGATAGTGAGTTAAGTTTTAAGAAGATTATGTCCGAGTTAGAGCATACAATCGAGGACTTGGCTTGGGTGCCCCTTGACTCAGGTTCTGCAAACCTCCCCCTGAGACTGCTGGCTGTAATCCATACCAGGTTTGTCTTATTTTCTCTTTTTTATAGAAGTACCACCGCCAGATGATTGTCTGTTTGTGACATATGACATACCAGAGACTGACGTCCCATGTTCTTTCTATAAGACACTAGCAGCAATGATTTCCCTCATTAGAACACATTAAGACTCTTGCAGTGTATGACATGTCATCAACAGCATTAACTCATGAACTCCCATTGGCGAGAAAGGTTAAAAATGGCTTACATATCATGAAACAACTCCGCACTGGAATCCTTCACACGCTGGTGCTCTTGGCAATAAACGCATTGATTAGAAGGCCAAGGTAGGCTTGACTCGTTACTCTTTCGAACACACAAGTATGGAATCAGCATTTAAGCTCGTAGACAGTGTCGGTGGATTTGTCGTATTGCAAATCTGCATATCATATACGTGGTGAAATGCCGAACAAACCAATGAATGGTCAATCTCACACCTAGACAAGGGTGAGTCCTCACTCGCCTTCCACCCGCCACTCTCGTGAGTTGTCTCCGTAAGGGAGGAACTGTTTTCTTTGTTAAATGTATATGACAGTGTTTGTATTTGCAAAGTCAATCTGAATAATTTTACATTGAACTTTCATCATATTTGTTTAACTTGTGAACTATACTTTTTGTATGTATATCAGCTGGGAAAACAAAGCAAAAATCTACGCTACAATTTCTGAAGGATCACGCCGAACAGCTGTAATCATCAAGAATTGAACTTGCATTCGGTGTCCACTTACAATCTCTTTCTTTTGTTTGTTGTAATAAATCTCGATTATATTCCAAGCACTTGCCATAAAAATAAGATAAATACCCAATACAAATAATTACAATGTAAATGGTAAGAATAAACAAATATGGAAAAGGAAATGGAAAAGAACATAAGACAGTATTATGAAAAGAACTTAAATCAATTACTAAAATGTGTAAGATGATACACATATATTGATAAAGATCGAAAATCACGAAACCTACTACAAACAGAGAATTTAACAGTGAATGGTTACGACGACCCTGCGAGGGCTTAATGAAAACGGCTGTCAGGAGGTGAAAGTTCATGAAAACTGACAGATAGATCTGTTGATGGATGCTCGCACATAATGAAGAATGATTGCAGAATTCGTAATCCGGAGATTAAATAATTATGATGTTGGCAGTTTTCTGAGGGTTACTGATATCTAAAGGTCCCGAAATGTCAGAAGACCGCGTTCATGACTGCATTTCCAAATTGTTTTACAGCACAGTAAAGTAGCTCTTTTTTGTTTTTTTCTTTTTTTTAATTATTGTTTGTTTGTTTTTCGTGACATTTTCAAGTAAAGTTATTTAAGTATTTAAGGAAAAATATAAGTCATTTTGATTTAGTATGGATACAAATATGCCAGATCAGTTCAATGAGATTTCTGTAGGTTCCAGTCCTTTCATCGCATTTCTTTGATCTCCCCGCGCTGTATAGGGTTTGAGTCTTGACTGTGAAAAATTATCACATCTTTTACCTGATAAGTAATTATATAAGGCTATTGTTCCTTGCCTAGGATAACATAATATCATTCCTGCATATATGCTTGTTAATCCTAGGTAAGGAGCCCCGAGCCATGCCAGAAGGCTATCTCCTTTTTCTGTCTCATCGTCCCATGCGGGAATTGCCTGACTCTCTCTGATGTACACCAACTTCTGGAAAGTTTACCGATGGATAAATATCGAAATAGTAGTTCCCTTTTAAGCAGTCTCATTGTCTTGGCTTCATCGAAAGTAATGCATATTGTATTTTTTTTCCATTTA
>NW_028234437.1:13905865-13910865 GCF_977035675.1 Penaeus japonicus
GGCAAGTGAAATGACTAAATAATTCGGGAAGTGTAACCTCGGACGAACTGATTGAGTGGCGGCATTTCATTCGTTGAGTCTTCCTGTCTGCCACCTGCCTTTTATTAACACCTTAAACTAAATATATTCCATAAATTGATATAGATGTAGATTTCATTCATACAGATATTTAATTTAGACCCTTATTTTTAAACTTTTAAATTTTCGAAGTGCGTTATTTTCTACAGATTAAATTCCTATTTGATCATTTGACAGATGTGATCGTACACATAGTAGTAACATATCACATACGTGGCAACAATAATGATGCTCGGGACACTGACTGAGACGTCAGACGTGGGGAGGGAGTGGGCCCATAATTTTCCTGTGTTATTAGTTCAAGTTAGGTTAATTATTCCCTAGTCCGAAGTTATATTAGGTTGGCTTAGCTTAGGGACCACGGAGAAAACCTACCTATTCGTATACACTATACATTATTTGCTATATTCGTTAGATACCTACATCTCTCTACATTTGAATCTATATTCAGAAATATTATCTGCTCAGGTTCCATTGGATTTTAAAAAGCGCTGTACAATATCCGTTTCCCAGGCCATTGATGATAATCGTTGATTGGAAACATTGTGTATATTTTATGAAGGGAAATAATTGAAGTGATTGTGTAACCGCCATATCACTGGGGATACCCTTGTTCGACGCTTGTGTCAGTGAAATAGAGATGTGTGAGTGGAGTATGAGTGTGAATGGAGTGTGAGTGTGACTGTGAATGTGAGTGTGATATTGAGTCTGAGTGAGTAAGAGAGAGAGAGAGAGAGAGAGAGAGAGAGAGAGAGAGAGAATGAGAGTGAGAGTGTGAGCGCGAGTGTGAGTGTGAAGGTGAGACTGAGTCTGAGTGAATAAGTGAGTGAATTAATGAATGAGTAAGTGAGTGTGTTGTGTGTATGTGTGTGTGTTGTAACAGCAGTAGTAGTGTCATTATGATACTAAACATAATTATTTGTTCTCATCATCCCAGGCCAATCAAATAGCGTTGGCTAAGTATCATTATCATTGAACAGACTTGCTAACATCAGTTAAAGTTAAAAATTTCCCACGCATCATTTGAGTCAATTACCTGTTCGTTCATACGATTAACTGAAAATCGGCAGGGATCAATGTTGCACGCTGCATTCGCAAAGCTCAGAATTAAATGATTAGGAAACCTATAAAAATGTTAATTGCATTTGAAAAAGGTTCATGCATTGAATACGGACACCGGACTCAGTCTCCAAATGATTAACTGAAAATAATTTACTCCTCACTAACGAACCGACGATATGATAATTAACAACTAATTCATTAAGTTACTCATTAAGTTACCTAGTTAGTTTCAACTAACCGTCTGACTGCATCTAACTACAACTTATTGATTCAAATAATCAACTAACAGGCACAACTAACCGATTAATTGCAGTGAACTCCTGCAACCTGAAGTGAAAGCCATTAAGGAGAGAACCACTGAAAGCACACAAGTAAGTCCACACCTCATCACCAAGATCCAAAGAAGAGCTCGAAGCCATCCTAAGCAGAGACACCCAAACCATCCATACATTTTTCTCTCAATGGTACCTCATGATGAACACCACCAAAACCGTCACAGCATTGTTCCACCTAAACAACCATCAAGCGAACGAAGCCCTAAACATACGGCTGAATAACGAGACCCTCCCCCACTCTCGACAGAGCTCTCACTTATAAACAACACATCAAAAACACAGCCCACAAAGTCAAGAAGAGAGTAGCCCTAACACAAAAGCTTGCTGGAACATCCTGGGGAGCAACACAGGATGTATTGAGAACCACAGCACTCGCACTCTGCTACAGTGCAGCAGAATACAGTGCACCAGTATGGGCAAGAAGTAGCCACACACACAAAATAGATACAAAACTGAACGACAGCATGCGACTAATAACTGGCACGACAAAATCAACCCCAACACCTTGGCTACCAGTCATGAGCAATATCGCCCCCCCCCCACCTCCGCAGAGAAGAGGCAACACAAAAACAACATATGCGCATGCAAAACACAGAATCCCCTACACCACTCAAACAGGTTGTAGAAAACGCCCCACAAACAGCCCGACTAAAATCCAGAAAACCCTTCTACAAAACAAGAAACGAAACCTTTGACATCAAGGAAGCCTGGAGCAATGAGCGGAGACAAGTCCTCCCTCGAAAAGGGGATTTAATAAATGACCCACCGAACCACTGCCTGGCTTCCACCACCTCACCAAAGGCAGTGGACACAGGCAAATATGTTGCTGACAGGGCACGGCAGAACTGCAGTCAACCTACACCAATGGGGTTATCAGGAATCCCCAATTTGTCCTGCCTGTAATGAAGCCCCTCAAGACACTGATCATCTGGTGTTGCATTGCCCAATGACAGCAATCCCAGGGGGCTATAACACCATATATAAAGCTGGTGAAACCTACACAAACTGGAACAATAACATGATATTTGAGGTGTAAACCATACGATACTGCTACTACTATCATCAAGATGCAAGACGACATCCTAAAAGCTGGAACAAGAAACTTTGGAACTGAAACACGCATCTTGTAAAACCAATTTAACAGCAGTCTGTCGAATCAACAACAGAACTATAGTTTTCCAAAACTGCCGGAATATAAAAGGAACAAAAATCCTCATTAATGGCCAGGGACTCGAATCAGGAAGGGTGCAGATGCATGTCTGCAATGATGCAACGTGGTGAACGCGTTGCTATTATGAGACAAAGAATCATCCATGCAGCAGATCTGCAGGAATCCCCCGTATATATACGGGCGCTCTCATGGGCCAATCCTCAGTTAGCTCGCCTAACCCCCTTCCACGAGCTCTGATCCTCCATGTCCGCAAAGGAGTTCAGTCTCTGCTTAGCAATGACAAAGCAGAAGCAGCTGTTGGGATGGCGACCTGCGCCCAGAAGATGATGCTTACAATAAAAGGAGTATGAATTACCTTTCACTTCATTTGATGGTACTTAATTTTAGAAACTGCACCACATCTTCCGTGACACATTTGAAGATAACGATTGGCTAAAATATCTAAATATCATCATCAGTTTCCGAAAACAATAGATCAGCGGAAGTTCTTGATGGAGTAATTTCCTATATATGTATATATATATATATATATATATATATATATATATATATATATATATATATATATATATATATATATATATATATATATATATATATATATATATATATATATATATATATATATAAAGTAAACGAACATGCACAATCTAACACGCATGCGCAAGAACACAAAGGCATTTAGCTATTTATATGTATATGATTTATATGCCTACAAGTATCATCACCGTCATAGTTATCAGCATTATATTTTGATCATTAGGCATGTACAGTAAACCTATAGTCCTGATTGTATTCATCCTAGTAATATATTTGGAGATATGGAAACAGTTCAGAGAATATAAATAACCCATTGCACTTTATACGAATCATTGAATATTAATCAAGCATCATATTTTTCTTGTTTTATGTATTTATCATTATCTATCTATCTGTCTGTCTGTTTGTTGATTTATCTATCAGCCTATCTATCTGTCTACGCCTTTTACACCTTTCTTCATCGGATACGAAAAGCGTTTGTGTTGTGTTACCTAATCTATCTTCTTATACGTATCTTTTTCATCCTATACGTATTTTTTCTTTGTCTGTCTTATGTTCCTATCTTTGAAGCACCCTGCTATGCACAGCAACTGAAAGCTGAATTCCATCCTGACTATCAAAACCACGATTATTTGAGAAGAAATGTCCTTCATTTCAGTTAGTGGTGTTTGTGGGTGTAATTTGTTTTACGGCCGTCATTCCTTGTTTTTGCAATATTGCAGGCGACCTCTACACACTGCCTGATTGCAATTTCAATTGATAAAGTCTTTTTCTCGGCAGGTGGCTTTGGCGAAATCCATGCTCTTCCAAGCGTTTTCAAAATAAAGAAAATACTTTAACAATAAGTTGTGTTTACTGAACGTCATTGTCCACTGAAATTTCTCTTTTCTGAAAATTTAAATACTTATGAATTCACCAGGGACCGGAGACACTCTTCTTCCTCTCGAAGTCTATGTGAATTTGCTTTCCGATCTCTTGGTACAACCATTGGGTTGCTACTCTTTGCCCTCCTTCCATCACACAGACAATGCCCTCTGCTCTGCTTCTATCCAGAGGGAGGAAGCAGAGCGCATTCTCTGCTCCCTCCCTCTTGGTACAACCATTGGGTTGCTACTCTTTGCCCTCCTTCCATCACACAGACAATGCCCTCTGCTCTGCTTCTATCCAGAGGGAGGGAGCAGAGCGCATTCTCTGCTCCCTCCCTCTTGGTACAACCATTGGGTTGCTACTCTTTGCCCTCCTTCCATCACACAGACAATGCCCTCTGCTCTGCTTCTCTCCAGAGGGAGGGAGCAGAGCGCATTCTCTGCTCCCTCCCTCTTGGTACAACCATTGGGTTGCTACTCTTTGCCCTCCTTCCATCACACAGACAATGCCCTCTGCTCTGCTTCTCTCCAGAGGGAGGGAGCAGAGCGCATTCTCTGCTCCCTCGTCTGCAGAGTGACTGATCGGTGGCTTCATTCTCTTCTATTAGCATTATCATTATTATTACTGCGTTTCTTATCATAACCACATTTATGATTATTGTTATCGTTATCTTTATTATTTTGCTGTAAGATAAGTAGTGTGTTCCAGTTTTATGTGCAGGTTTTGCTATAATCTCATCATGTATGTATATATATCCATGCCGATTAATTAAATATCAGTTTTATGAATTTGTTTCTTTTATGATTACATGTTTTTAGCAAAAGAGTTGTGCCAGGGCTCTTTTTGTGTACGGGAAGTAACAGTTTTAACAAGCTTCACGAGCAACATTTATCCCAGACCCACCGTGCCTTCGGAGAGTGCTTACCGCTCGGCCCACTCCGTCGCCA
>NW_028234437.1:13925865-13928365 GCF_977035675.1 Penaeus japonicus
TTTCTTTTCTCCATTAATTATCACCTTGTGGACCATTAAATTACTCGCTAAGGCTTTATCTGAGGCAGGTAATATTGTCCTCGGCTGTTGACTTTTTGAAGTTACAGTTTTCTCTGCTTCCTTTTTCTTGATCCTTTTAAATAGTTTATTTCTTGATTCTTCCAAGTATAGCCTCATGAAGGGATGTTACATGACATCTTTTACACACTTTACATATCTCTCGTTTCTTTCTCTTAATTTTTTCATGATATTGCCAACTTTAGATAACTCCTACAAATAAATGACATTTGGATAGGTTCCTTTTTTTTACTTATTACTTAGTTCATTAAATTCTTTACATTACTCTCATGTTCACCTTTGCAGTAGTGAGAATGGAATTTCTTTACATTTCGTCTTTTTCATCTCCTTTTCGCTCTGATTCCTTTACCCCAATTGTGTTGGTCACGAACCATTTTGCTCCAACTCTGTTGGTTTGTGATTTACCTTCTTTCTTTTAAATCAGCAACATATCTTTGATCCGTTGGCAATACTGCACTAAAATAAGAGATTGGATGGCAAGCTTTCGTTGCCTCTACATCTATGAAATCACAAAAACACATTAGATGGTATTCTGCATCATGAGAGACAATTTATAAACCAATGAATTCCATCTTTATATAAGAGATGGGGTTAACTTTTACAACAAATTATTATTTTCTTAAGAATCATTCAAGATATAAAGATCAAAAGTTTTCATTACTACCAAACAGTTCTTTTGGAAATCAGAACATTTCTGTAGTGCATGACCATCCTTCTTTAAAATCTTTGGCCACTCACTTTGGAAAGCATCATCACCGTGAATACGCAGAAGTCCTCTTAACCGTTTCCTTGGCTGCCTCGCAAGTTCACGTGTCTAGATAGAAAAGTTTCTCAGCTGGCGTTCTTACACGTGATCCTATGAAAACTCTGAAGCCAGATTGGAAACTCCAATAAATCCTCACTGAAAATTTCTGATTCTGGCTGAGGCATTTCACGTGTTTTTAATAACAAAACATTAACCACTTCCCTCACTACATGCATGTCCACTGATGCATGAGGTCGTTTCAGTTCTGATTCTGCTTCAAAACCTTTTACTTGTGGGTTAAGTTCTGGACTTGTCTGTAGGAAAGTGTATTCAATTTTGACACTACCCATACCGGATGTATCCTGGACAAATGTTTCTTGTTTAAGCAAATTAGGTTTAATTTCCTATCTTCTGAATACTATCAACTGAATCAAAATATTTATGAAGATGTAGTGACTTACTAACATCATCTACTTCTTCATCTTATGATAATACTATCTTCTCATCTTTCATTGCATTTACAATTATCAATTCTGTTTGAGTAGTAACTAAATCATTCATTACAAGATTTCTTTGAACTTATTTTCTATTTCTTTCATGATTCTTTGGTGCTCCGTTCGCAGCCTAGCTAATTTTGCAAGTAACTGCCCCTTTTTATTAATACTTTGAGGTTTGTTAGTAAACTGTGAATACCTTGACAATCTTTGTACACAGTGACTTTATTGACTTTGTCTCTTGCTTTAACTCATCCATTTTACTCCCAATCTGATGCATGCAAGTGCCTTGAACTTCTTTGTCATTGCTTAACTCCTGTGATGATTTCTCATCTGAACTTGGATCTGCTATCAATAACAAATTAAAGGCATTAAACAGTGACTGTTCTGCCTTTCTATGTATTCTAAGCCTATTTTCATTTGTCACACTGTCCTTATTAACCTCAGGCTTTTGAAGCTGATTACTTCCAGCTTCTTCAGTAGCACTCATTTTGTAATTATCAATGTGCCACTGACATATACTTCATCATCAAAACTTCAAGACTTGTCGGTGAATCTTGTAAGATGAAGTGATTCTTTGAAGAACGGGGATCTTCTTTACAGTAATTCAGTAGGTTATTTCCTCACTGACTGTCGGAGGTCTCGTCGTGGACTCATTTCTCACTTCACAGCCTTCGCAGTTCTTGACTTATCCTGTCAGGTGAATTTATAATATATGAATTTATAGTATATGAATTCAATATATAAGGGCTTTTTGTGCAGCTTCGATAGGCCTAGGTTCTGCTGCTGCACCCAAGAGGACTGAGTTATACTGATCGGCTCCCGAGGTATGAGTTATACTGATGAGTTTTACTGGTGCATCTCCAAGGGATGAATTTTATTATTCCATCCCCATTTATTGAGTTTTACTGGCGTCTTTGGTGGGTCGTTCGGAGAAAATCTTGAGCATTTTGTGGGCTTTATTGATCCTTCATTACATCTTGAATCTTCTTCTTTCCCTTTATTCCCATCCATTTTATTAATTACTGTAAATCTGACATTTTAACACATTCCTTTCTAAGACAAGTTTTAACATATTGCCCTTATATCATAAGACATAAGTAATCAAGTTCATTATATCTTAACAGCATCATATATCAATTTACTATTCCAGTATATACATATATAAGTAAATATATATATT
>NW_028234437.1:13958365-13960865 GCF_977035675.1 Penaeus japonicus
CCTCAACTACGGCTAGGGCTTCTTGATCGATCGCCGGATATCTCCTCTCTGCATCTCTGAATTTCCTTGAGTAGTAGGAGACTGCATAGGGCACACCATCAGGAGTCCGTTGCATCAGACATGCACCCAGGGCCTCTTTAGATGCATCTGTGTGAATTTCAAACTCACGAGAGAAATCTGGCTTCTGCAATACAGGGTCACTGGTTAGAATTCTCTTAAGATCATCGAAGGCATCCTGCTGCTCCTTTCCCCAGATGAATTTAGCATCCTTCTTGGTGAGGCGTGTCAGGGGTGAAGCAATCGTGGCGTAATGAGGAACGTGCCGCCTGAAGAATCCTGTGGCACCGAGAAATCGTCTTACTCCCTTCACTGTTCTTGGTGCAGGCATCTCACTGATGCTTCGTGTCTTCTCAGGATCCGGATGTATACCGTTCTCGTCGATACGGAAACCAAGAAACTTAATGCTGGTCTTGACAAAATCGCACTTCTGAACATTCAGCTTGAATCCTGCCTTCGAAAGGAGTTGGAGAGTTTCATCCAGATGACTAAGATGCTCCTCAAAGGTCTTGCTATGAATGATCACGTCATCTAGATAGGCGAGAGTATGCCTCCCAAGGACGCTACTTAGCACGATGTTGATCGTCCTTTGGAAGGTCGTTGGAGCAGTGGCTAGCCCGAATGGAAGGCGGACGAATTGCAGGAGCCTCCGGCCATCTGAAAAGGCTGTCTTTGGTCGGTCTGCTTTATCCACTTCGATGCTCCAGTAGGCGCTTCTCGAATCCAAACAGGTAAAAATGTTAGTATCTCCGAGCTCGTCCAACAGTTCATCAATGCGTGGGAGAGGGTAAGTGTCGGCCACTGTAACTGCGTTCAGTCCCCTGTAGTCTACACAAAATCTAAGGGAACCGTCCTTCTTGCGCACAAGTACTACAGGGCTGAGCCAAGGACTACTTGAAGGTTCGACAACTCCTGCTGCCAACATCTTATCACATTCCTGACGTATAACTGACTTGGTAGATTCAGGAAGTCTCCACTGCCGGTTGACAACGGGCCTCTCCTCCTGAGTTACGATTTTATGAGTGATTCCTGGTACTGCTCCAATGTCTTGCTTCGTGCCGGTAAATAAATGCTTGTAACGAAGCAGTAACTCCTCGGTTTGTGATCTTTGACCTTCCTCTAGATGGTCGAGAGGAAACTCAAAGGCGGGGGCAGATTGCTGACTGATGTCCTCGTTGATAGGGAGGTTATCCATGACTGCTACTGCAGCTGATGGGCTCAGATCCACTTCGGGGAAGATCGTGAAATCGTCGCTGGTGTAACCAAAGTCGTAGCAACCATGATCAAGGTCAAATGCATCTTCCTCGAATGTTTCTGGAGGCGAATAAGTTATTGCATCTGGAACAGAAGTGTGGTTCAGGTGCAAGGGGGTGGCGTCGTCCGGGGCGATGACCTCTCCCGATTTTGCTGTGGAAAAAACTTCTGCAATTTCGGTGATCATAGCAATGCATGCTCCACTCCTTATTCGATGTGGTTTTTGGTCACTGTTCACAGCCCAGACACTCAAGGTGTGGTCAGAGACATGTGCAACTGTGGCTGGCATTAAGAGAGGTCCTTGGGTACGTCCTGTAATCATGCCCGTTTTCAGGTTGCAATCCTTTGGTACTCGTGCAGCCACAAAACATGCAGACCTTGCGGGAACAATGACGGAATCCTTGCTATGCACAGCGTAATCCCCACTGCAGGTTGCTGTTCTGCCAGGTGAAGTGTGGAGGACACTAATGCTAAGGCTTGGCTCGTCAGTGAAGATGATGGGCGTCCTGTGGTCATTGAGCTGTAGGTATGATTTCTTGGTTTCCTTAAAGATGACAATCTTAAAGTCAAACCTTCGTAAAAAATCCATGCCTAATAAGAGATCACCTGGGAAATTAATGTTAGTCACACAGGACACGCGATGCCAGCACGAGATTTCAGACGACACTTTAAGGTTCAAGGTAACTTCTCCTTCAACTTCAATAGTGGTTCCACTCACTCCTCTCACGTATCTGCCAGAGATATTGGCACGTCGAGCTTTTAGCAGAGCTAAAGCTGAGGGTTTGATCAAGGAGACTTCAGACCCAGTGTCTAAGAAGCAAGTGAATGATCGACCCTGGATCTGCAGGTCTACAAGAGGACGCCCTGATGTTAGTGCTGATTCAATGGAGTAGATCGTCGGTCCCGACTCCGATGCTCCTGAGTCCGTCTGGAACGTCTGATTGCGGCATAGATCCTGGGGCTGTCCCATTGTAGTGATTGCCAGCAGAGGGAGGGACGTATCTTTGACCCTGCTGGCGGCCTGGAAAGGGGCACTGTGATGCGTAATGTCCCAGCTGTCGGCAACTATAGCATCTACGGTCAGCAAGGAAGTTGGCACCCTGTGCGGGGGCAGCGTTCCGTGATGCCCGGCACTCGCTGGTGTCATGGCTGGGCAGTTGGTGGAAGTGACACCACTTCCCTCTTCGCT
>NW_028234437.1:13975865-13988365 GCF_977035675.1 Penaeus japonicus
CGAATAGATCAGATACTAGATCGATAGATGCCTATATACTGCTAAATATAATATAAAAATATATCTAAATCACTATAACTCTCACACACACACCTCATCTAATATACAATCTCTATGATCAAGCAATTCTATCTATGACATCTCACTAACTCTAAAACTCAAAAAACTAACTCATAAAATCAAAAACTCTAAATATTAAAAAAATCAAGCGTGTGAGTGTGTGTAGTGTAGAGTGAGAGTGAGAGTTGTTGTGTGTGCGATGTGATTAGGGCTGTGAGATTGAGTGTGAAGAGATGTGTGTGTGTTTGTTTGGAGTGTGCAAAGTGAATTGTGAATAAGTTATTAAGATGATACCCTGTGTGCCAGTCTCAACCACCACTCACTCCTCAACTACTCATCAAATCACAATAACAACTCACTCAAACTATCTCTCACTTAATCTGATAGAGTGTTATGGTTAGAGTGAGAGAGTCGTGTGAGTGTGTGTGGTGAGTGAATTCACCGCAAGCTCTATGTATCCAAACAGCACAATATTTTATACATTCAAACTCAAACATTATCTCTCTCACAATGATCTAGAACTCTAACTCTCACTCTCAACACTCTATATACTCACTAATAAATGAAAGAAATTTTAACTGTGATGATGGTTAAAGGTAGTAAAAAAGAGAAGATAATCGGCACAAATAATGATTCCTAATGATACTGATGATAACAACAACTGCAATGAAAATAATAAGTCTCAAAAATTAGAATTGAATTATATTTAAGGAGAGAGCGTATGGGGGAGAACTACGAAATTCATATAGACCAGCAGTAATAGCCATTTGAGCTCAGCCAGCAGTTTGAAAGGAAGTAAAATTACTAGTGTAACCGACTGACTTGTTTATATTCGCCTTTCTGTTTTACTAAAAAAAATATCATGAAATTGTTGTAACCGGGCACTGATATTCCTGATCGCTAAGAACGTAGATAGGAATTAAAAAAGAAAACACATACTTGCTCCCTTAATATGGAATCCCACCTCGATATCAATGTTTTTATGTTCACAGCAAGAGTCAAGTTGCGACAGAGATACTAGTGAGACTGACTCGCTCTTCCTCCTTCATTGAAGAAGCCAGGATGAGTGACAGTTGTAAATATCGTGTCACATTTCCGGGACGACATTCGAGGCTACGGGTGGCGTATACATGCAAAAGGAGAGGGAAATGTACGTACATGTGTCTACCTATTGTCACGTCTAAATGCATGTCATGTATGTGTGTGTGTGTGTGTGTGTGTGTGTGTGTGTGTGTGTGTGTGTGTGTGTGTGTGTGTGTGTGTGTGTGTGTGTGTGTGTGTGTGTGTGTGTGTGTGTGTTTGTGTGTGTGAGTGTGAGTGTGAGTGTGTGTGTGTGTGTACTTTGCAATAAGATGAAAATGACGAAAATAGCAGATTGCAATATCAGCATCAGGGAAACAGTGTTCAGAGGTACTCATAAATGAAGCTGTCCTCGTGAAAAGCCTACGCTGTCTCACCGAAGGAACGTCCGAAGCTCCGGGTTTTTTTCTCTTGAATTGTAAATTTTACCTTCTTTTTCTTTGTCATTTCATTTTTTCTTTTTATTCTTCTGGTGCTCTTTTTGTCATGCTGAAAATGGCAGAAGTTGTTGAAGCGTGAAATGTCAAAGGTAATTATATCAGTTTCAAAATATCAAGAGACGTTTGTTCATGTCTATTTCGAAACATGGAATCGAACAAAACTTTAGATGATTTATCCTGAGGTTCTTGTGCGTTGCATAGTCCAGCTAATTCTTTAACTGAACCTTTTGTAAGAGGTTTTCATTCACGCATAGCATTTTCTCCGCTACAAGCTTCAAACTTTTTTATTGACACCATCTCCTTCCGCGGATCATCGATTACATCTTCGATGCAGTGTGGTAAACCTATCACTTTATTTTGTATTATGATTATCATTTCATCATGACACACAAGCGAAAATGTTGAATCATTTGTTAGCTAATTATAATTTTGCCCTCGCGGTAAAAGACTAGACAGAGTTAATCCTGTTGAAAACCTTACAAAGGTCACCATGATATCATAAAATAGCTTGGATTAGCCTCGAGTTAGAGCTCGATCCGTTACAGAGTGTCTGCATTGGTTCATCAGGAAATTGCATTTGTCGTAGAATTTGCTGACTGCGATACATGATTCATTTTATAGCATGGCATGCGTAAATAAAGCTGATGGTCCCGTTTCTCTTACTTCAATTTGAACACCATTTAGGTATGACGCCATGCCATATTGCTCTATCGTATGTCTGTGCTTGCAAGCTTTCCAGCTCAGGTGCTTTTGTCTGAAACTTTAAATGTACATTTTGTTACACCTATAGTGTTCTGCCCATAGCGTAACAAATCCTATGATGCTTCTTTAAAGGTCTAATACATATTTTGGTAAAGTAGAACATCCTATCATATGGCAACCACAGGGCCCTTGCTCATTTTCTTTGATATTATTATCTACATCTATGCCAACTGCTTTAGTCAAGGGATTTTGTACATGCAGATACGGACAATTTCTTAAATGTTCGGCACAGCGTATTTCTGCTGCACAGTATTGCCAGATCTAACGAAGGTTGTTTAATTGAACAGCGA
This sequence comes from Penaeus japonicus, assembly GCF_977035675.1. Lineage (NCBI taxonomy): Eukaryota > Metazoa > Arthropoda > Malacostraca > Decapoda > Penaeidae > Penaeus > Penaeus japonicus. Next base: position 13,978,498 of record NW_028234437.1, read on the forward strand.
ATATCACATCGAAGTGTTTAGACATCTCTCCTTTCCCCTTAACCTTGTCGGTGAGAAAAGTGTTTGGCTTTCAAAATGGTACCCCGTGCTTGATAGCAAAAATATTAAAATCACGTTCAAAAATTATGAAACAGATCCAATTGTTTCTTTCTGTTGACATTGACAATAGAACTAGATTTGTCAACATTCATGATACAATAACGGAAACAATATAAACTAAAACATTACATCTATATCGAAATTGGGAAATAGAACATTCATATAACAAGAGAAAACCAAAAGCAGGCACATGAAAATTACATTAAAGATATTTGCTATTATTAGACTTTTTTCCTTTATTTAGACTGACACAGTGACGTCATATCTGTCCGCAAGCGTGACAATGATGAATTCATAGACAAGAGGAGCGTGTTAAATCAGCAGAAATATTTAAGTCAAAATATAAGAGACTAGGAACAGAATACTCAAATGCACATCAGGTAAATGAAATGTCGAAGAGCATGTCACCTATAAAATCTGAAACTGAATTCTCATAAAGTCCAAGATCATGTTTAAAACAATATGTAGGTAGTCAAAACATTTAGAAAGCAATCATAATGATTCAGTTATAACTAGTATATCCCATTAGCAAAAGAATCCCGTAAGGCGGCTCTGAAATAAATAGATGCGGATACATTTACTGCTTGTTATTACCCTCATTCGTAATTTGACACATGACAGAGCAAGCAATAGAAATGAAGGATGGTTTCCCAAGGCAGGAGCAGCGTGACAGGTCAGGATATCAGCTGCATTTGTTTTAAAAAGAAGAGATAAGAATTGAGAGGAATGGCAGCTATGTGTCTAGGAACTGTTTGCATGCCCGGTTTACTAGCAAACAAATAAATACTTGGGCCAATATTACTGACTTGACTGAGTGACTGCCATTTCATACGGTTCGCTTCCCCTCGGCCCAAAACGCTGACGGTGAATGATTTCTCCCTGCTTGGCGCCTCTCTGTTGATAACTGTCAATAAGATGTCCTTGCACGGCTGTCATGATGAGACCTGGCGAAAGAGAGAGCCTAATGAGACTATAACAAAGGCTCAAAACTACTATAAACGATTTATTCATTACTCACATTAATAATTAACGAAGGGCGTGAAGGTAAGATGAAATATGTGTTGCAATTCAGACAGAGACATCAATGATGCTCTAATTCACAAACAGGCGGCGAGGCAAAGCAAATTGAGCAAATTGTGGAAAATGTATTTGACGCGCTTCGAATCATATCTTCATTTCATTCATATTTTTTAATACATGTCTCCCACGCGTCCCTTTTCATTCATTGAGACACGAAGGAAAGCTTCACCCGAACCTTCTGCAATAAGGTCCAGCCTTTTGCTTCAGTAATGGTTATCCTAATTGAAACTTCCTCTGGCGGCCGGATTGCCTCCAGACTCTCCATCTCCCACGGGGTAAGCCTCATTAGCTCAGCATCACCGGTGGCCCAGCCTGAGGAAGCGTGTGTGCGTTCGCTGCGATCAGTCGGTACTATGCTCTGCCGTGCACGTCGGTCCCGCGATGAGAATGTGTTGAACCTCATCGCGCAGGGCATGATGCGGCCTGATTTATCAGTTTATCAGAATAAAGCCTTCCTTCACTAACAGTTACTCTAGACCAGGAGTTCCCAAACTTTTTGTTCCTCAGTACCCCTTAGGCTTTTTATAGGTTCCCATGTACCCCTAACACTAAAGATTAAGCTTAATAGTAAAAAAGGACATTTTAATATTTTGATATTTTAAGTTTATAAGAGTCTGCATGTTTAGATTACATAGGCATCTTAAATGATGAAAACAGAAATAAAGCAATTACAATTGCAGATCAAGCCAATGAGGAGGTTTATAATAGTAAGAAACAAATGGTATATACCTTACACCCGCACAGAAATTTCAATAAAGGTTGGTGCTAATCAAGCACAAAAAAAGTGACTGAAAAGTACAATCTGAGTGCGCAGATTAAACCAACACCATGTATCTGTGCAACGTAATTGTTTACCCTTCAGCACCAAATGTACCCACCCTGAACACGTGTAGAACAAATGTATCCCCACTGGGGGTACATGTACCCCAGTTTGGGAACCCCTGCTCTAGACCGAATAAGTTTATTTATATATATGTATACTACACAAGTTTTAATTATACAGCACACATACTTAATATAATAACAGACTAATATATTATAATTAATATAACTATATAGTACACACAATACTACATCATATAGTATATATATATATACAATACATACATATATGAGTTTGGTGTCGTTGTAATGCGTGTATAAATGCGCAGTATTCATATATATATAACTCACATAGTATATATATATAATATATATATATATATATATATATATAGCTATATATATATATATATATTTTTTTTTTTTTTATTCTTGTTTCTGTCTTTTTTTTTTTTTTTTTTGGTCTGTGTGTGTGTGTGCATATATGTATATATAACTAAACATATACAGTATAATATATATACATATATATGATATATATACCTATATATATATATATATATATATATATATATATACATCTATATGTATATATATACATATGTATACATATAAATATATATATATATATATACATATATATGTACATATATACATATCTATACATATATATATAATATATATGTATAATATACATATATATATATATATATAATTATATAATTATATATATATTTATATATATATATATATATAATAACTATATAGGCTTTATATAAGTTGTGGTGTGGTGTTGTGTGTGTGTGTGTGTGTGTGTGGGTGTGTAGTGTTAATCTATATATAGGACATTATATATTATAGAGATTATTATATAGATATATATATATATACACACACACACCCACGAGACCACACAAACTCACACAAACTCCACTATATATTATATATGCATTTATATATGTATACTCAATATTCTAACCAAAATAATATATATTTTATATAACATATAGATAGATAGATATATTGTATAATATATATATGGTATATATTAGTATCGTATCTGTAACTAAATATATCATAATATAAATATATATATAAATATACATATATATATATAAATATATATATTATAATGCCCCCCATATATAATACAACCTAAACATAAAGAATTACACATATATATATATATATATATATATATATATATATATATATATATATATATATATTTATATATATATATTGCAATACGGTATATATCTAAATAATATATATATATAATTATACATGTATATATGTATAGATATAATATATATACATATATAATGTACTCTACATAGATATAAACTTCGTATTTGTATATTATATATATATATATATATATATATATATATATATATAACTAAATAGAGAGAGAGAGAGAGAGAGAGAGAGAGAGAGAGAGAGAGAGAGAGAGAGGAGGAGAGAGAGAGAGAGATTAAGTGTAGTTAGATATATCATATATGATATATAAGTATATAAATATATATTAATATATATAAATAAGTATAATATGTATGTATATATACATGTACATATAATGGTAATATATATGTATATACATCATATATATATATATATATATATACTATATAAATATATATAAATATATATATACAACTTATCTGTATAAATGCGTGTGTGTGTGTGTGTGTGTTAGTGTGTGTGTGTATACATAATATATATATATATTATATATATAAATATATATATATGATATATATATATATAGTATACCAAATGTTATATATATAATGTATATATGTATATATGTATTAATATATTATTATATATATATACATAATAAGTATATATATATATATGTATATATGTATATATTTATATATATATTATATATATACCTAGAGAAGAGAGAGAGAGAGAGGGAGAGAAGAGAGAGAGAGAGAAGGAGAGAGAGAGAGAGAGAGAGGGAGAGAGAGAGAGAGAGAGAGAGAGAGAGAGAGAGAGAGAAACAGACAGAGAGAGAGATGCAGAGAGAAAGAGAGAGAGGGGGGGAGAGAGAGAGAGAGACAGAGATAGCAAGAGAGAGAGCGAGAGAGATACACTACATTCAGTCACTGATGCAATTTTCGCTCTTCAGTAAACAGATAAAGGCATAACCACATGTATTTACAAACACACACACACTCAATTTGTCGCAATCAGCAACCGCCTTTGAGACTCACATGGCGCAAAAAAGAGCCCACACTGAAATGGGGTTCACCTTCGTTCCTGCGCGCAAAAAGTGGTCCGACTTCCAGGTAGCTTGGCGTGACGTTTATTCATGAGCGAGAGTGTCAACGGAGACGCGGTGTTACCAGGAGGCGAAGGAAAACATTATTTCAGTGATGTTTCTCAAGCGGGACAAAGATTGTGGTTCGTAAGATAAGGGAGTTATTATCCTTGTTGCTGCTATTGTTGTGATGTCATTTATCTCATTATGATCACAAAAGTTTTCATTGTTGTTATTAGTATCACTTTTATAATCGTTATCATTATGATCAATTTTATTGAAGTTTTCGTGTTTCATTATACTTTATTGACATGCCTGTTGATAATATCATCGAAGCTGTAACTATTGTTATTAGAATAATCATCGGTATCACTTTACTTACCATTGTTTCCATTTTAACCGTCACTGTCATCACTATATCATTTGTCATTTTCCAAACAATTATTATCGATAAGATGTTCATCATCGCGATTATTGGTATTACTATCATAATCAGTATTTATACCATATTTGTTATTACTACATCCTTGAGTGACGATTTAATTAAACATCGATATCGCAGAATTATTATCATGATGATTGTATTTATCATAAGGACTACCAATTGTAGTAATGGAAGTAGTAGCTGTTGCTGTTATTGTTTGTATTTTTTTTTTTTTTTTTTTTTTTTTTTTTTTTTTTTATTTTTTTTTTTTTTTTTTTGTTTTTTTTTTTTTTTTTTTTTTTTTTTTTTTTTTTTTTTTTCTTTTTTTTTTTTTTTTTTTTTTTTTTTTTTTTTTTTTTTTTTTTTTTTTTTTTTTTTTTTGGTTTTTTTGTTTTTTTTTTGTTGTTTTTTTTTTTTTTTTTTTTTGTTTTTTTTTTTTTTTTTTTTTTTTTTTTTTTTTTTGTGTTGTTGTCGTATCAGTAGTGTAGTAGTTGTTGTAGAGGTAGCATTATTAGCGTTATTGTCATTATCTTCATTACTATCATCATCATTTCCTTTGTCATCATCATCAGTATCAGTATCAATATCACTGTCATAAATCTGGAATTTCTGCTAATATCGCCATTATCACTATTGCTATTTACTAATAAGGCTTTCTTTTTCATCATTATCATCGTCATCAATAATGTTACTGTTACAAATGTTATTATCAATTCATTATCATCGTTATAATCATAATTATTATTGATGTTATTCCATAAATACTTTTATTATAAATAGTATTATCATTAGCAGTCTATCCATTACTATCACTTTCATAACTATTATTGCAGAGCCTTTATTGTTGCTAGGTCTGTCATTATTCTCGTAGTTGTTAACGTTCTTTTCCTCATTGTCATTACTATCATTATGATTTTTGCCTAAATCATTATTCTCATTACTATCATTGTCACTGTGGTTATTTTTACTACTGTGGTCACTATCATAATAATTGTATTTTTTCATATTTTATTACAATTAATATTTCTATTGTTTCGATCACCATACTCATCTTCATAATTGTTATCCTCATTACCATTGTCATTAGCAACATTCAAATTATCATCTGTTATCATTACCGTCAATGTTAATATAATTACTTCCATCATATTATTATCAGTGATGCCAATATTGTTATTACTATCATTACTTATATCATTATTATTCTCGCTATCTGCAAAGTAAAACATCATTATCATGATTATCATTATCATTATCATTATTAGTAATATCATTCTCACTATCATTGGTATTGTCATTATAATTACCATTATCATTGTCATCATCATCACTTTTGTCATTATCATTATCATTGTCATCATCATCACTTTTGTCATTATCATTATCATTGTCATCATCATCACTTTTGTCATTATCATCATTGGAGAAACTCAACTTGTCATTATTAATGCTACCCTAATCATGATAATGATTAATATAATCTGAGTAAGCTGTAGTTTAGCAAAGCACGTTCCTATATGCCAAGGGTAATCCATGGTGTGTTTATCTGCGGATGAATTAACCGCAAGAAGCAGTGGATGCGAGTAAAGCCGAGTAAAGTATGTGGCAGCAGTGCATCGCGCTGGAAAAAACAGCATATTCTTTTTATTTGAATCTGCGTTCAGACATAATATTCAACTGGCAGCTTTGGATAGCTTTTCTCACAGGCTATGTGTGTACACATTTTGCAATTGACGAAACTAATGCTGTAAGAATTGTCCTTTCGCATAAATAGTAGTGCCATGAATGATTTTATTGATAATAAAATCATCGCTCACGTGTTGTGGCGTAACTTTTAAGTGCTTTGGGGAGCAAAACTTCCGGGCCCACTCGCCCTATGCGGTCAGTCAAAAAATATGCTTGTAAAGTTCCTACAATTCATATTTCAATCAAATGTTCGTTTGAGAAAAAATACATTTTCTCAAAGGAACAGTTATGGAATTAATAAATTGAAATGATTGAAAATGGTCTTGAATGCGCAAAGAATCGCCTTTTCGGCACCACGCTCATAGCGACGTCAGCGCTCTCTTGAGAAGCTTTCACTTTCTAATGAACTGTACATTCATTTTTGTATTTCACTAATACCCTCAACACGTTTATGAATTCGCACTGTCACTCAGTATGAAAAATATTTCGCCAGCTCCTAAAGACTTCGCTTCCATTTGTTCCAAACACAGCGCGCCAAACGCCCAGGCCTTGGCCAGGTAGATCGGACGAGCTTGTTAGCTACAGGACACGGATTACTGCATTGTTACTGCAGCTAAATGCTTCAGCTCAGCCCTCCTCTCCTCCACGTGTGCGGATTAAACATCTGGAACAACAAGCAGCAGCTGCCCGTAGTGAGCCTCACTGTAAGGGATTTGTGAAGTTTATTGGGCTACGCAACTGCTAATTGAATACGTGGCTGATGAAAATAGTGTGGTGCGTTAATTAAAGCAAGTGTTGCCATTCGATGATAGACGTAAACATTCCCTATGCCGTTACTATCCAAATATTGCCGTCCTGCAGCCTATACAAGTGACTGGAAACTTGCTTTGTTGTACCTTTGCAGAATTGCGATCGAAAAGCATTTTCTGCTAATCAAAAGCATGAACTCAATAGGAGTTAAGGCTTCAACAACTGTCATTGTATCTGCTCTTCCTTATTATCGTATGAACATCATTATTGTGGGTATATTTTTGTTATTAAATTTGCAGCTATCATTAATGGCGTTAATAGTAATAGTAATTTGTAAGTACTATAAGTAGCATCAATATCGTCATAATCTTTATTATTACTAATCATTACTATTACTAATCATTTATGGTAACATAAATAGCAATATAAATAAAGGCAACGTACATGGCAAGTCTTCGTTGCTGCCTGCATTTGTTGCAGATGGCATCGAGAGATTGTGAGCATCTGGCTGACGCATTTTGCTGTCTGTGGCGACTATAGAATGGCCCGGGTATAGAATGGGGGGAACAACGTCAGATGGGAGCAACTGATAGACCCCCACAAGGTGCTGTTCCCACCACTGCGCTTAAGACTGGGCCTTGTGCAGCAATTTGTCACAGCTCTAGATAAGAGGTCTGTAGCCTTCGAGCCTTCAAGACTTATTCCCTAAGCTGGCTCAGACAAAAGTAAAACCCGGCGTCTTTGTCGGAGTGCAAGGAATCCCCAGAAAGCTCACTAGGACGGAGGGAGCAGCGTGGAACAGCTTGAACAGCTTTATCGCAGTGGTTCGCAGTTACTGGGGAATCACAAGGCTGAAAACTGTGGAGCTTGTTTTGAGACCCTGGTGAAGCAAAAGGGGCTGCAGAATGTTCTTGAAAGTCCATATCACTGACTTTCGTCTTGATAAATGCAAGAACATGGGAACATGATCTGAGCAGCAAAGCGAGCGCTTCCACCAGGTTATCCTGGTTACCAAGGACGATATAATGAAAACATGATGGGAGACTCTATTTGGGGGCTGATTCGTGGAACAAATTCACTGTATTAAATCGCGAGAACTACTCACTTCCGACTTTTTTGAATGAAAATATTCATGCTCGCTAGTTTTTCAGATTGGGATCGGTAAATCTTAAATATATTGTTATCATGGTCATATAACAGGAAATATTAGCCATATGTCATCCCTTCTAGGCGATGGCAAATAGGAAAGAACAGTTACTACCCAAGGGGAAAATTGTGTCACACATTGTCATCATTCTCAGGGTACAAAATCCAAGAGCAGAATCGCCGCCACATCGGGATCTACAAAACCTTTTGTAGAATGGGGAATATTTTTTTTATTTTGTATGTCAATCTCTCCAATAAATGTAAATTAATTTTAGATTATAATGATAATAAAAATAATGTTGACTATGTAAAATGTCATGTATACGATAATAACAGATCTAGAAAATTACAGAACTTTCATGAAAGTTACTTTCAGCCACCTGAAATAAAATAATGTTTGTACTTTACAATTACTTTAAGGTATAAACATTAATATATATATATATTATTTTCATTATGTAACGCACATGACGCGTTTGTTTTCATTAACGTTAAGTACCGACCTAGTTATTGATTGGTCTAAAGACCCAACAAAACTAAAATTAAACATGAAATATGGAGTTACTTCTCAGTCTCTTTGCAGAGTGTTAAACTGGCTGATATAAATCTACGTGTTTGTTCTTCCTCGTGTTTAGAGTCAGGTTACGCAAGTCCATCTTCATCTAATCCACGGATACTCTTTAGAAACCATTGGAACCTGGAAATGGTATGGAATCTCACTTGGTTTGTATATTCATTAAGAGATACGGAAGGTTGTCCCTCTCATTATGATGATTGTTGTTAGCATTATCATAGATTCATTATTAGAGTAGTAATGTTATCATTATTACCACTGATTATTATTATAATTAGTAGTAGAAGTATTAGTAGAACACTTGGTAGTATAATCACTGCTGTTTTCTTATCAGCAGAAATATCACTATTGCTAATATTTTATCTATTTTTGTAATTACGATTATTTTCATCAACATGAGTAACAGTTGTACTAATATAAGTATCATTACTATCGCCATCGCCATCAACTTCTTGCTCTGGATTCCAAACTCGCTTTTCAATCACGGCGTGAGTCGGAGCGCCAGTCTCTGTGCAAAACGAAGGCAGTTTCCAATGCACGGCTGTCCTCTTCCGCTGGAAATCTCCTCTGGCTCCGCTGCATGACCAACGCTGTCCCCAATCACCAGGATCTCTTCACACGAACCGTTGCATGAATAACGACATGAGATCGGAAGCTGTATAATTAAGGGCCGCGGATAAAGAGAGCCGGAGGAAGGCCTCACCTGGTGCCACAGGTTAGACTCACTACCCCGAATTCTCTCGCCAGGATAAGGAATAAGTTGGGTCAGCTGGGGTCCTGCAGATCCTTCGCCCATTGCTGGGGTTAGTGGGATTATTGTTATTATCGTCATTCATATGATCTTTATTAGCATTAGTATAATTATCATCATCATCGTCATCATCATCATCATCATCATTATCATCATCATCATTATCATTACCATTATTCTTATTATCATAGGTATTATTGTTACTGTTATCGCTATTCATATTATCATCACATTTATCATTATTGTAACTATAATAATGATTAT
>NW_028234437.1:13998365-14000865 GCF_977035675.1 Penaeus japonicus
GCTACTCAAAGTCACAGTGGTGTTGGACTTGTGTGCTCCAGAGGCTAGACACTGTTCGATTCCCACCCTCGGTGCACTGATACCACCAGTCGAAATACAGATTCTTTTTAAATATGTATTCCCAAACCTCTGCCATCTATCAAGTACCACATCTCGTGAAGTCATAGTGTGATTTCGTTCTGATCCTACCACAATTCTTATTAAACCTTTAGCGCTCTTTCAGTAATTCGCAAGTTCTTATAGCCTATGTTCATTCAAGCCTTTTTATAACTTCACTGACTATGCAAGCTTGTCACATGATGTTGCTATCCTCTCATTTCACTTAAACAATCACACCTTTGCTTAATTATTTGCTCACACATAATGTCTTCTTATACTCATAGCCAACCTGTATTTATTGTACCTGTTGTATTTCTGTATTTTTATGTGATATATTTATGTTTTGGAGCCACCTGTTTGAGCCCACCTGTTTACTGCACACTGATTTTAGGCTGTAATGAGGCCAGTCTTAGCGCCTATTAATTCACTGCAGTATTAACTTTTCAACCAATATGTGTTATGTCTACTTGGTGCCTCTGTGCCAGCCAATGATTTTGATAATGTTTGTTGTAGCTTATGGTTGAATGTCACAGCTACCTGCGAAGTCTGGTGCAGATAGCCTCCAATGACCAGGAGCCCATTTGTAGGGTGGAGACATTTTTCTTAGCTAGCCTATAGTAGTAGATAAAGCCTGGTCATTTCTCTATGACACAACGGAGGCCATTTAGTAGCGTGGTCCGAGCGATGTATATCATGTGACCTAAGGCACTGATTATGCTTTACTATATAATTCATTTTTATATGCTAGTATTCAGTCTTCACCTGACACTTCCTTCTTCTTCTTGTGTCCGCTTCCGTCGTAACTTTACAGCTGCCACTGACAGCTGTGTTTGCTAGTGGAAGCCCTGTGGCATAGAAAGTAGCTCAAGAGGTTTACATAAGCCAGGACAGGCAGATCAGAGAACACAGATAGAGAGAAGAACAGGCAGAGCGAGCAGCTCTGACCTGCGGCCCTCGACCGGAGCCAAGTGTACCAACAGGCCACTAATAAAGAACGTAACAGTGAACGTCTTACCCACTGGATTACAACCACTGTCACCTGGTAGGTTACAACTGCTGACAGATAGCGGGTTACACTCTCTCTCTTTCTTCTCTCTTTCTTTCGTTCTCTCTTTCCCTGTCTCTCCCCCCCCCCCCCTCTATCTATTTCTCTCTTTATCTCTCTCTCTATCTATCTCTATCTCTCTCTCTCTCTTGCACTCTTTCTATCACTCTACTTTTCTCTTTCTGTATTTCTGTATGTAAATGTGTGTGTGTGTGATGTGAGACCTAAGAGAATATTAGATATGTGACTATTGAAGTTGCAGGATGCCCTGAAAAAAATTCAAAGGTAAATATGTCTCATGTTGGTTGGTATGATTAGCCATATGATCAAAAGATGCTTTCATCTCTTCACTCACCCACCAAGCAGAGAAGAGCAGTATGCCAGGTCCAGCTGCTCAGGAATGGTGAGGTAATACAACCTCTATCTAACCTTTGAGTTGGAGAAGTGGGGGAGGGGGGAGGGGGGAGGGGACAAGGTTATGCATGTTGAGGAGGTCTCCAATCATGTATGAGATGTTGATAGTTCCAAAGGAGGGATGATGGATAGTACACTTCCTTGGCTAAATTCTGCTTGAGCTGTGTCTAAGCTGCTGATAGACAGGAATTCTGAAACTATCATCTGCTTTATTGTGCTCTATTGGTTACCTGACCATGTCCTACTTGAACTATTTTATTGTAAGTTTGACTGGTGCCACTGTCTAGATTATCAAAAAGGTCCACAACCAGTGGAAGTGCTACAAACAAACTGTGCTGAATGTGTATCCTTACAACCCTTTTGTGCTGGTAACGTAAGTATAGACCCGAGTTGATGTAAAGTCTACCGATATGAAATGCACTATCTACTTCATCCCATGAAGCAGGTCAAGCCAAACACAGGAGAAAATTTGCCACTGCTATAGAGCCTTTTCGGTATCTGTTGAGGTACCACATTACCCATCAAGGCAGTGATGAGACGACTCATAAAAGAAAGTTTGTTGACATTTGTTAGTTATGTACCTCTAAAATACCCGCCTCCCAAGACTGGAAAAGCTGACCTTCAATCAACCCTGTATGTCCATCCCATTTTCAGTTGCAATAGTGCTTGAACCTTTAAAAGAGTTCTGTGCAACTTAAAAATCTGTCAGGTGGTTTAAATTCTGGATAAGCAAAAGCTGTATTCTGAAAAGCACTGGAGAAGTACCACCAAGTTCTAATACCACATGTGCTGTATGGAATGCTAAACAAAACACTCAAGAGTTTCTAAAGTACATTTAAAAGAACACAAAGAAATGTAGGTCTAGTACTAACACAGCGCTGTTATTTTGCTGCTTTTGTAAATGCATATTTTTTAATCTACTTTTGTGCACATAAAATCCTT
>NW_028234437.1:14005865-14008365 GCF_977035675.1 Penaeus japonicus
TAAGGAAATGGTACCTCGTCCACTAGGAACAAAGTGGCTCGTGCCTGCAAACGATTGGATCTGGTAAGGTACTCCGAGCCCATCTTAGCCACTTGAGACCTTACAAACCATCCTGAGAACTCACATATGTTGAAGAAGGGGATCCAGACGAACTTCTTGGAGCGGATGATCCTTGTGTATCAGTTCTCAAAGCCTGTGTTTGGGATCCTCCTTCCCAGGAACAGCAATAGCAACCAGAACCAACAGTTCCAGCTTGTAGGGAGATCTTCTTAGTGAGCTATTGGCCTAGTGTCAAATTAAGTTGAGGGACATTGTTACAATTTTTCTAGGGAATTTGTGTGTGGCAAGACAAGGTTTGTATATCAGCACAAGCTGCTGTTAGATGTTATGGGGACTCTACTTTGCCTTGTGCCACGCAGATGTAAAGAATGCTGTCATTGTTTGATCTTGGAGAAATATAGGGACTTCACTTTCCGTGAGATATTGGCCTTTTGCCACATGGAAGTAGAGACAGCTGTTCAGTTGAGATCTGGGACCAGTAAGGAAATGCGAGCATACCCACGATCTCTCGCTTCCACAGCTCGGGAGTTCGGAGGCGACGTGTCGTTTCTTTTATTATTTTGCATTTTTCTTGTGTTTCTTTCGTGTTTTTGCCTGTTTTTAGTTCGCTTGTGTTTTTGTTTTAGTGTGCCTTACCAGACGTTTTTTTTGTCTTTTTTATACTTTATTTTTACTGAGTATGTTTTTGCGTTCATCTCGTCTTTTGATTTGCCATTTTATTGAATTTTAAGTATCTGTGTTTTGGGTTATTTTTAGTTCTTTTATCGGTTGTTTTTATTATTCTGCCCAGTCATGATGAAATGAAGGTATTTTATAATTTTCACTTTTTCAAATCTTTTTTTTTTGTGATTTTACCCCTTTTTCATATTTTATTTTACTGTAATTCAATTTTATTTTGTTATCATTAATAATTTTACGTGACCTGTGACGTCACGGCGTTTTTATGTACATGACCCGAGCTTCAGCAAATACCAGTCAGCGGATGTTTTGTTACCCTTTTCGACCTGAAAAACCGGTTGTCAGAGGGTAACGAGCAAACAAAGAAAAGTTAAGTCTTATGATCGTTACTTTTCATTATTGCTAGGAGCTGGACTAATTTCTTTCTTAACAATATGTATCATATCTTAACAGTGAAGAGTTGTGTTTTTATAGTTTTGTTTGTATTTTACTTCTCATTTATTGTCCCTTCAGGACTTGCTATGCTTGGTTTTAACTTTAGTTCTTTGCCTTTTAGTTATGGTTTTTAGTCTTTAATATTTTGTTTTTATTTTAGTTTGTGTTTTGTGAATCACCTTCAGTGACTTTTATGCTGCCATGTTTTAGTAACATATTTTTTCATCTAAGGCCTTTTTCCAGACGATCATTTTAGACTCCTCTTTCTGTTTAGGTAGCTTTAGACGTAGGCCTTTAGCTTAGCACTTCACTTTGAAGCTGCTTTTATTTTCATGGCAGTCTAACGTAATTTTAGGATTTCTTTAAGCTGTTTATCATTTTCTTTGTTTTATTTAGTAGTGTTTTCAAGTGTTTAAGTTCGCGTTTTATTTTATTGAAGAAAGGCTAAACATTAAGGAGTTGTACATTGGGACGTCCCCCACTTCGTTTTTATTCAAATTCCTTCCCTTCACGCTACCTCATTTCAAGGGGATCTGAATGCAGGGGCCCGATCAAGTTCATACGTGCATCCCATTTTGTCAGCTTCAGGAAGGGGGTATTAGTGCGGGGCCCCTGGCATACAGTTGATACACTACACTTGGTATATTATACTTAATCTTTACTGATACATCAAAGACTGAGAAAAACTGTTTTAGATACTGTATTTGGGTTTCTGTTGTGCTGACCATTATTGTGATATCTGGCATCTTCGATTAGAAATGTTGTCAAGTAACACTTTGTGAGTGTAGCTTTTTCATCTTGCATTTCTTTTTTTTACCTACGGTTTTTAACTCGAAAATATTTATATTGAAAACAATCGCGGACATTCTATTCATGTCGGTTACCTGAGTGGCGTACCGATATATATGAGAAAAGAACGAGAAAATTGATGAGTCCTGCACAGAGGAAGACATCAAATTGCACGGTTAATTATAAAATATATATTTTGTTCCCTTAGTTGCAACGTTTACAAGTACATTTTCTGGGAATTAGGATGAATAGGATACATACGATTACAAAATTGAAACAGGTCAGGCCATGTTGATAGCAACATTGTACAACTTCAAGAGGCTGATTCTGCGGCAGTGTAAGGTAATTTCATATTATTGACTTCAGGCATGGCAAATTGAATATATGGATAATTCTCTCAAAGTCTCCTTTTGAGTGTTATCAGTCAAAGAATGTTGTTTTCCTAAAACTAGATTAACATTAGCATTTGTCTTGTCAGATTGATAATCGTCTTATGAATAATTTCATTCTGCCTTATATAGCTATAGATTATGTAATA
>NW_028234437.1:14033365-14035865 GCF_977035675.1 Penaeus japonicus
CAATGCTCACAGTAATAAACAATATCACAACACATGAACAAGCGGGGAAATCAGGTGTCAATGGTAGCGCAGTCGATTCCCGGTCTGTCGGTATGTTCCAAACATCCTGCTTATATGGAAGGTGTTCGCATCCGCCGTCCCCGAATCTTGTCCCCACGGCGGCTACTCGGAAAGGTAGTCTGGAATGTAGTAGTGGAGTGGTAATAAGCTCATTTGAGGGTCTAGGCACTTGGGAAAGGATTGCCTTGCTAGTTAGGAGTGCAACCAGTCATATTTGATTTATTTGTATTCAATACCGTATATAGCATTCTATATAATTCTCACACTTTCCCTCTCCTTCTCTCTCTCTCTCTTTCTCTTTCTGTCTCTCTCTCTCTCTCTCTCTCTCTCTCTTTCTCTCTCTCTTCATCTCTCTCTCCTTTTCTTTTTCCTTCTCTTTAACTCTCTCTCTCTCTCTATCTTTCTTCTCTCTCTCTCTCTCTCTCTCTCTCTCTGTGCGGGTTGTCTTAGTCTATCGTAACTGACAACCCAGCACAAGATAGGTAGTGATGCCAGACACAGGGTTTGAACATTACAGGTTTATTCCATAATGCAGATAGTCTGCCATTATGGTGTACGATAGAAATAATCACTACAGCACCATGGTCACAGCAATAAACAATATCACAACACATATGAACAGGCGGAGAAATCAGGCGTCAGCGGTAACGCAGTCGATTCCTGGTCTATCGGTACGTTCCAAACTTCCTGCTTATATGGGAAGGCTTCGCATCCGCCGTCCCCCGAATCTTGTCCCCACGGCGGCTACTCGGAAAGGCAGTGTGGAATGTAGTAGGGCCGTGGCAATAAGCTCATTTGAGGGTCTAGGTCTGTGGGATAGCAAGCATTAGCTAATTAGCTGTCAATCAAAGTTGACCCGGCGAATGCCTCGCTAGTTAAGAGAAATTCCTATATTTGTATATGAATCTATTGCTGTAATTAATATCTTATATAAGCATAATATATAATTCTATATAAGCATAATATATAATTCTCACACTCTCTCTTTCTCTCTCTCTCCCTCTCTCTCTCTTTCACCTCTTTATCTTTGGCAATATATCGATCAAGTGCTCAATATAAATCTGTCTATCCAATTACATATTTTTGTAATTTATTAATTTGAGTGATCCACTGACCTTTATATCATATATGACAATCATCCTTTTTGCAGGCTTTAATCGTTCATTTATACACACCCAGCCACACATAAACACACACACACATACATATGCGTATGTGTCTGTTTGTGTATATATGTGTTATGGGTTAACTAATGATTTAATTAGTGATACGCTGATGATCTTGTTTTGTTTAAATATAATTTCTTTATTTCTCTGTCATTATGTTTCATTACGTATCGAAATCCGAACTAACTTGTGTTTCGGTGGCTGATTCGAGCACACTCCTTGGCTGACTCGCCTCAACGCCACATGGCTTTCAGTCAAACCGCTCCGCCATTTTTGTGCACTCGAGTTTTGTCTCCTTGCCTGTGGTCACTCTCGGCTAAGTATTTATATCTATATTTTGTTACTATATGTTATGATAGGAGGAAGGTTCTATGTATATATATAATATATATATATTTTATATATATATATATATATATATATATATATATATATATATATATATACATACATATATATATACAAATATATATACATATATATATATATATATATATATATACATACATATATATATACAAATATATATACATATACATGTATATATATATATATATTTATATGTATATATCATCATCAGCCTGTATCATTCCACTGCAGGACGTAGGCCTCTCTCAATCTTTTCCAGTCATTCTGGTCTTGTGTCCTCTGATGCCAGTTTACTCCTGCGAAAGTCACTATTTCATCCCGCCATCTAGTCATTGGTCTTGCCTTTGGTCTTATTGTGTCGTGTATTTCCCATTCTGTTGTTTTCTTTGTCCACCAGTTGTCCTGTCTATGATATATATATCCAGCCCACTGTCACTTTTTCTTCTTAATGCTCTTGAGTATATATCCTCTACCTTTGTTTGTTGCCTGCGGCTCTTTTCTTGTCTCTTAAGCTAACTCCTAGCATAAGCCTTTCCATTCCTCTTTGAGCACTTACTAATGTTTCAGACCCATATGTCATGACGGAGAGGACACATTGCTCAAAAATCTTTCTCTTTAGACATAGTGGCAGACGACCTCGTAATATATTACTATGTGTACAGAAGGCACTCCAACCTAGCCTGATTCATCGTTTTATCTCGGCATCGCAGGAAGTACTCGTTTTGATGAGTTGCCCTAGGTCTACATACTCGTTCACTATTTCTAGTACCTCGCCCTGTATTTGTATTTGCTTAACTGGGGTTCAACTGTTGAACATGACTTTAATCTTTTTCATGTTCATTTTAAGGCCAATCTTCAGACTTTCCCTATTTAAATCGCTTAGTAATCGCCGAAAAGAACAATGT
>NW_028234437.1:14048365-14053365 GCF_977035675.1 Penaeus japonicus
AAAAACTGTCCCTAGATCATTCAGTGGGAAATCAGTAAAAGAACTAATGGGAAATAAGAACTTATCAGAGAAAAATAAACAGAAAGTTCTATTCAGCTTTAAGATAGTACACGAACACATAGAAAAAATAAAAACGTATCCCCAGTTTAAGAATGGATAACGCTGAGGTGACGAATTATAAAGGGATCACCCTCCTGAGTTGGAACATTGCCTCACTTAGGAAGCGATTACCCGATCTGCGCGAGAAAGTGTCCAACGATAACATTGATGTAATTTGTCTACAGGAATGCAGATTATCTAAGGGTGAGCATGTACCTAAAATATTGTCCTATATATCGTACAAGCTTCAAACGCATAACTCCTGTGTTATGTATGTCAAAAAGACTTTGCCGCATACAGTTTTGCCTCATAAAGGTCAAAGTAAGGGTACACAGTTCCATGGAATTAAGATCTATATTGGAACCTCGACGCTTAATGTGATTAATCTGTATGCACAAGCAAATCTATTTGACGTAGATGCGTTGCCCGACTGCATTTACTCAGAACCTACCGTTATGGTTGGAGACTTTAACGCCCGCCACACTCAGCTCGGTGATCCCGTTCGCACCAATAGAAATGGATCGAGACTTTCGAGATTGTTAAGCAGTCATGACTTTGTACAGCTGATAGGTAATGATGAGCCCACCCATAAATGTGGAGGAATTCTCGACCGATGTATTGGTTTTCATTTGTATGACACCGGGCATACATCCAGGATTACTGACGACCTAATGTCCGATCATTTTGCTCTATTGTCGGAGATAAAAGTTCCCTGTAATGCTCAGCTCACAAGTGATTTTAAGAGGAGGAGGATAAAAATCCCAGTTGACAAGATATCTGATTTTGTTCAGTATATTGACGAGTACGCGAGTTATTATCCAGTCTGCCCATGTAGCTTCAATGATGATCTGGTCTCTAAGATACACGAGTATCAAGACATTGCAATCAAGAATGTAAAGAAATCTCGCGTCCCTCCCTCGAACTTATATAGCAATAACAAAGATTCTCTATTATCAACCTTAAAACACACTGCTCGAAAGTTTGGTAGGGCATATAGAAGAAACAGAACAGCTCCCTTACTGGAACTGTTTCAGGAGGCTCTTCAAGCAGTTCGAGACAGAGTCGAATTATTGCAACAAGAAAAATGGGAGAAATTTGTCAATTCACTAAATAACTCAACACCAATAGGAAAAGCATGGGAGGGTATTAATAGGATTAAAGGGAAAAAGACATCTCAGATCGCACATCCAAATCCTCAAGAAAAAGCAAATGAGCTCATCTACAGATATGCTAGGATATCCAGCCCTGACTTACGCGAATCTTATGCAGGCATGAGGGAATTGATTGACTCGATGATTGAGCAGTATGATGATTGCGATGTTTCGTTTACTGAGACCGAGCTTGATGCTGCCCTCACCAGAGGCAATTCAACAGCTCCTGGCGAGGATGGCATCACGTATGACGTCATTAGACTACTCAGAAATGTCCCTGGTGATCCTGTTCTACGATTGTTCCGACTCATTTATGAAAAGGGTGTGCTACCAATATTCTGGACACAGAGTATTATGACACCAATACCAAAGACAAATAATCCAGGGGAATACAGACCGATTTCCTTAACTAGTTGCCTTTGTAAAACTTTTGAAAGAGTCATACTAAATCGGCTATTATTTAGAATCAAAGATAAAATGTCGCCAGCTCTTTATGGATTTATGCCAGACAAGAGTGTTCAAAATTGTATAACAACATTTCTGTCAATTCTTGGAGGCAATGGGTTCACTATTTTCCTGGATTTGAAGTCTGCATTTGATACAGCAAATAGGCAAATAATCCTACACGAACTAGCCCTGATGGGAATCGGGGGTCGTATATTACAGTGGATCAATGGATACTTCCAGAATAGGCAATCAGCCGTAGTGTTTCAAGGTTATAAGAGCGAGCAGAAGGCCATGTCGCTCGGCACCCCCCAAGGGGGAGTCCTAAGCCCTCTGTTATATAACGTATTGGTAAACTCCCTTATCAGACGTTTTAAACAACAAGCCAATGCCACGATCATAAGCTATGCTGATGATATACTGATTCATGCTAGAAATTATCAAGACTGTTTATGTGCACTGCAGACAATATCGACGGTCTGCAATGAACTAGGATTGATTATTTCAATAGATAAGACCAAGGTATATAGTCACAATGTAAAAGATCGAGATAAACAGTTCAATATAGATAGTGATAGTATAGCTCAGGTTGAGTCATTTCGATATCTCGGAGTAAATATTCCACATACGGCCGAAGATGTTGAGGTGATCAATCAAAAATGTAAGAGTAGACTAGCTGCCCTACGAGCAGTTGCTGGCAATAATGTAACTTCGGGGGCAAACATACGAATTGTAAGAATGATGTATACAGCTTACATAAGACCCCTCATTGATTATGCTGCACCTGCTCTAATAACACAGCCATCCCGAACAATTAGAAGGCTAGAAGTAATGCAAAATGTGGCAATGAGGATAATCCTGGGATGTCCAAATACTACTAAGGTCTTGAACATGAGGAAAGAACTCGGATTGCCAAGCATTACTGATAGGATCACAGAAATCAACACAATGACAGCAATAAGATTATTAAGATCGTCAGATGATAGTATAGCCAAGGAATCTTTGTTAAATTGCCTTTCCACAGGGCGCCACAGATCTGCTTGGGTCAAGAAAACATGCTCAGAGCTTCGAAACCATGATATGATAGAGTTCTGCAAAGGCATCCCTCAAAAACATTCTGTTCCGCCATGGGAGATAAAGCACTTCGACATCATCAAAGCAAGTGTCCCTCCAAAAAAACAAATTGAAAACAACGCTCACCTGAAAGCTAAATTAAGAAAGGACATTCTGAAGCAAATTCACGAGATTAAGCAAGAGTATGAGATAAAACAGCTTATTTTCACTGATGGGTCGGTAATTCCAGCCACAGGTTCAGCCGCATGCGCAGCAATCGTATGTGATGCCACTGGAAGGATTAGCGATGTTGGTTTCAGACTCAACAACTGGGCGTCCATCCTGCAGGCAGAACTGTTTGCTTTACTTGTTGCTCTTAAGATAGCCGATCGCACGGGGGATAGTACTCTCATCATTACAGACTCCCTCTCCTCACTTCATGCTCTAAACTCATACAGAAATGATAACACAGGACTCGTGTCAACAGCGAGGCATAGGTTGAACAGATTGTTTCTGAAGGATGTAACCACTAAAATATTGTGGGTACCATCACACATAAATCTAGAGTTACACGATATGGCTGATGCTCTATCTAGATCATGCAGTCATATGGATACTATTGAGTATGACATTGGTGTAACAACTGAGCATGTACGTAAGATCATAAAGAAAAAGCTCTCCACTCAGGCTGAAACTGAGAGAAATGTTGAGCAAGACACAAGCAGATCAATCATTCACCATAATGCTATGTCCAAGACAAAGCATATCTACGGCAGTACAAACAGAGTTACGAGACAGCTTGATGTAGTGACCGCAAGGTTACGGCTTGGCTACAAATATTACTGGGAGTATATCATTTTATCAGATATATTACGTAAACACAAAGACTTTGCCTGTAATAGATAAAATTGCAAGGCCTCTCTAGAGTGATATACATACACTACTATGTCTTATGTATAGCTTTGCCCTAGCTTATTGATTGACAGGGTCACAGTAACATCTGCTTTACCAACAATGTATGTCTCAGAATCTAATATGAACTGTACAAATCATTTAGGCATAGTTCCTATGCCTATTCATGTGTATACAATGTATATAGTATGAATAAACATATCAAAATCAAATCTATCTCTCTCTCTCTTTCTCTCTCTCTCTCTCTCTCTCTCTCTCTCTCTCTCTCTCTCTCTCTCTCTCTCTCTCTCTCTCTCTCTCTCTCTCTCTCTCTCTTTATCCATCTACCTACCTTTTTCTCTCTCTATGTTTTTTCTTTCTTTCTTTTTTTCTCTATCTGTGGGGGGTGCTCACAAAAAGTTGAGCCAAAGTCTGGTTGTCCTTGGTTCCTTTATTGGTGAATAACGGCATGGGTAATACGTTAATATTTACTTGGTAGCGATGGCTTAACATATGTCTCTTGTTAGGCTGGCGTGTTTCACGGCCGAGGCGGGGAGTGGTTAGCTTGCTGACCGCTCCCCGCTGGAGAGTGCGTGAGGGATGAAGTGCAGGTGAGTGAGTCTGACCTCCGGCAGACCTTATATCTGACCTGCCTGGTCGTTATAAATAGATTATCCCTGTTCCATGTGGTAATCAGCCAGATACCCTGGGTGTGAGAATTATATATTATGCTTATATAGAACTATATATTATGCTTATATAAGATATTAATTACAGCAATAGATCCATATACATATATATGCATTTTCGCACCCTTAATCAGCGAGGCAATCGCCGGGTCAGGTCAGGTCAACTTTGGGTGATGGGTGGTTCACACATTCTTGCTATCCCACAGACCTAGACCCTCAGAACGAGCTTAATTCCTCGATAGTCACGCCTCCTACATTCCAGACTACCTTGCCACGTTCCTACCGCTGGGGACGTCGGATGCGAACCCCTTCCATATAAGCAGGATGTTTGGAAAATACTGACAGACCGGGATCGACTGCGCTACCGTGACGCCTGATTTTCGCGCCTGTTCATACGTGTTGTGATATTGTTTATTGCTGTGACCATTGTGAAGTTGTGAATGTATCTTTGGTGCACCATAATGGCAGACTATCTGCGTTATGGAATAAACCTGTAATGTTCAAATCCTGTGTCTGGCATCATTCCCTATTTTGTGCTGGGTTGTCAGTTACGATAGACTAAGACAACCATCACACTGGGTACCCACGTGCCAACCATGCGGTAGCCATGTGGCATGCAACTTGTCCTTAAGTAGCACTCGAAGTGCATCTCACACTATCCATCTATCTATCT
>NW_028234437.1:14095865-14113365 GCF_977035675.1 Penaeus japonicus
ACCAGTACGAGTAAAAACAATAATCTTACCAATAAAAAACTTGGTAAGACCCAAGCCGCAGGGGCGAATGGCGCTGCATTTCGATTCACTAGTAATTGCTGACTATTTAACAGTTATTATCACAAACAATAATACTCAAAAAGAACTTACACAGCACAACGATTTGCACATCTGGAGATCCAGACTGGCAAAATGAATCCAGTACAATATTCGGCCTGCATCATCCAGATTAATTCCAGTTCTAATGTTCCAAATTCCTGCCCTAAGGCCCTATTATTATAAAATTATACCTGTTTACCATATAACCCACAGAGCCCATTCGCCACAATACAATTTGTTCACGCTGTCTTTATAAATTAATGAGACTCATTGACACAAACACAAAAATTCAAGATTTCAAAAATATTGGCTCGAATGAAATGAATGTTCTGTAGCTGGAAAAGACACTGCAAGACAGAGAATATTATATATATATAAACATGAATCAATAATTAAGAATGCAATCAACTTTCAGACTCTTCACTCGTTCATGGGACATAGACTTTGGGCTAGAATACATACGTACATACTACATTATTCCATTTTTTACAGGATTTTTATTTTTCTTATTTTCATCATTACTATTAAATAAGTTCAAGATTAAGAATAAAATAACATAAAAAAAAACACAAAACGTAGAGAATTTTATTGAAAGAGTGGCATTAGTCAATGTAAGTGAATATTATCATAGCAAATGTATACTCGTTCATAAATTGGCTATTGCCTCTAGAAACAATAAGCAAAGCAACACATACATAAACAAGGTCAGGTAAATTATTGGACGACAAAATATAAATATTCGGAAACGAATATGTTGTGATAACATATGGCAATATTTAAAAATACTTATTATAATTAATATTATATATATAAATCTGAATATTTTTAAAACTAAATTAAAAAACCTAAGTAATACAAAATGCTTAAATGTAATTGTAATTGCAAACAATTCTCTCTCTCTCTCTCTCTCTCTCTCTCTCTTTCGCGCGGCTCAAAAATGGTGTTCCGTGAAACAAGCAGCTTCCATGTGTCAATGTAAAGGCCTCTTGAAAATGTAAAGTCTATTGATCGATCCATTTGTCTGTCACGTGACATGTAATGTTACAGAAATTCTCATAGGAAAACATGATGATGATGACACACTTTTTTTAATCGCTCGTTATCGAGACCTAAATAAGATAGGTAATGGATAGGTTTAAAGTTTTAACCTTTGCACGCGAAATGGCGCGAAAATGTGAATACTGGCTATAACTCGAAAACTAATGAAGACAGAAAATTGATCGACTGCTCACATTTAAGCCCTTTTGAACCCGCTTGATAATGGATAGCTTTGAAAACTCTGACTTTTGAATGTGCATGTGAAATCGCACGAGAATAGACCAAAATCTGGCTATAACTCAAAAACTAACAAGGACTTAGAATTGATCGACCACTCATATGAGAGCTCTCGCAATCCGGTGGTACTTATATATGTTTATGCTTATATATTAGCTTATCCGCGATAAAAGGCGCGCCATCAAGATTTTGCAAACAAAAATTGGTTAAATTCACGAATAACAAAATTCAGTGATATTGTTTTTTTTAAATTAAAATCATATTAATACGGGGACGATGTCAGCGAAGTTAAACCTCCAGAAACAAAGTAAATTGCCTGATATTTGGATTTTAACGGTGGAAAATATCACCGTCGCTTGCTTGTCCACATTGTTTACGGATTTCACACATAGATCTAGCGTTTAATATCATATATTCAGCCGTAAGCCAACGGGACAACCTGTAAATTACGACTCGACTTCATTGGTAAGATGAGCAGCGGTCGCTTCCTCAGTAACACCAATACCATCTAGCACCTCCCACTTCAGTATCATTCAACACCTGGAATCGTTTCAACAGTTCTTACTAACTACTGCTGGTCCCTGGCTCAACAGGATTGGCTACATTGCTCCTACTGCCACAATACTCTACATTATTGCAGGGTGTTGTGCAGATTGCCTTGCCCTATTTCATCTCCTAACAGTACCTACAGGATTGAATGCTCTCTATCTATCTATCTATCTATCTATATCTATTTATCAATCTATCTATCTATCTATATATATATACCTATTTCTCTCTCTCTCTCTCTCTCTCTCTTTATCTATCTATCTATCTATATATATATATACAGTATATCTACCTAATTCTCTTTCTCTATCTATCTATCTATCTATCTATCTATCTATCTATCTATCTATCTATCTATCTATCTATCTATCTATCTATCTATCTATCTATCTATTTATCTATATATCTACCTATTTCTCTCTCTCTCTCTCTCTCTCTCTCTCTCTCTCTCTCTCTCTCTCTCTCTCTCTCTCTCTCTCTCTCTCTCTCTCTCACTCTCTCGAGTCTACGTCGTGTCACCGACGTGAGAGGACGTGTATTCTGACCTCTCTCATGACTCGTGTCCTATCTTCAAGGATCTGTGTCACCTGGATAAGCAGGTCTTCGCAGACCTGGCACCTAAATTACGCCATAGTGCGTGATATGATTATTTTCATATCATTTGTGGTTTATTAGTGATAAACAATACATACATTGGAAGCTAAATCTGTGAAAATCCTCCGTATGTCCATAGAGGCAAGGCTGTGCCGAGTACCCGGTGACCGTGTTTGTTTATACAGGCCGCTCAGGTCGGACTCTCTGGCGACCCCGCCCCCCTTCTAGAACAATGTCCACCTCTGTTCAAGGAATGGAGACTGAGGGCAGATATGACGCCCTCTATGAAGTAGACATAGGCGGTGGTGCTATTGCCAACAAGCATGAAGAAAGAATGAGGAAAACAGCAAAGAGGAAGCTACCTGCACCTGACGCTTCTGTGAAAACTACTAATCCCGGGCACCTCTGTGTCCATTTCAAGAAAGACAGCAAACTCCGGACTCCAGGAGATAAATATCGCTGGCTCTCAAAGTGGATCCTTACAATAAAATCAAGGATTCATTAGAACTAAGAATTGGACGAAACAATATATACGTTCGCTGCAAGAACGAAAAAAATCTTGCACAGATAACAACAGTCGGAGCAATGGGAGAAGTCCTTGTGAAAGCAAAAGTCTACGGGAAAGGACAATGCACCAACCTCATCGTGTTGACGTCCCAAAGGAAATAGAGAACAATGATATGACATACGATGGAAAAAAATTAAATGCAAGGCGTTTAAAAATAAATGGGAAGCTGACCCAGTGTGTTGGCATTACATACGAGGGGGAGATGATCCCCAAGTCAATGCTGTGTATGAGTACACTGCAACTAGCAACAAATATCTTTGGTCCTCTATTCCAGCAAGACAGGTGGCGTGATCTCAATTCAGTTAGGTCAGTCGGCTGGTCTCCCTTTTGAGTTAGGCTAGGGTCAAGCACCCCCTGTCTTGCAGGCAATCATATGGTATTGTGAGTGCCATCAACGCGAGGCAGGGGTTGTGTATATCCTCTCACCACCCCTCTGGCTTCTGAGCATAGCCTCAGTGCACAGCTTCCCCTTGTTGGACTCCGTGGTGGGTGGGGGTGTGGGAGGATGAATTGAACCTCTTTTCCATGGCAACTTTTCCCTGAAAAAACCCTGACAGACACACCCATTGATGACCCCAGCATGAAGTTGACCAAGGCTGTTTATCTTGGAGCCTTTCAAGGATGGTGACAAAAGTAAGAGAACGACGTCGGTTTAGAGAAAACTTTCCCAAAATGCTCGGGCTGCACCCTGCAAACCAGCCCCCAGCTCAGACAAGTCTCTGGCGTCGGTTCAGACGACGAGTCGTTCTAAGACTGGAAACCATGTAGGAACCTCCAACCCTGATAGCCCCACTGCCAAAACTCCTGCAACAGTTCGGAGAAATGGCAACGAGCGGCCTCGGCCAGCTACTGACTCGGAGGTCGAGTCTGTAGCCCCAAGTTGGTTCCCCCTAAACCAGAGTGATTCGACAATGCTTACCAGATGGTGCAGGCTCTGGAAACCCAGAGACAGTGCCGTCTGATGATTAGAATTACCAGAGACAAAGGCATGATAATCATACCAAGGGATCAAGCCACATTTACCTTCCTCCAGGAGACAGACAAGTTTCTGGAAGGGAGGGACGTGAGCTTGTTGGCTCTGACTCCCGAAAACAGGAAAATCAAGATGGTGCTTTTTAGTTTTCCAGTGATGTATGATCTTGAGGTTATAACCGCTCATCCCAAGGTGGTGGGAACTTCCCGACTTTCCAAAGGGAAGCACCCAACCAGGCAAGTCCTGGTCTCTTTGGAGGGAGCCCCAGTAGCATCCTTGGACCTTGGCAATTGGGCTCCTATAGCCTCAGGACATACTTTCCTAACCCACTCCATTGTTTTACGTGCCAGAAGTTCGGGCACCACCAGGCCACTTGATCGGCAAGGCCAAAGGTGGTGTCTGTAGTCAGGCCCACAGCTCGGATGTATGTCTCAAATCACACAAGGAGGGCAAGTTGCTAAGTGTCCCAATTGACACAAAAAGCACCATACCTGGAGCCTTGGCTGTTCCATAAGGAAGAGGCTCTTCGGTGGCAAGAGCACTTATGTCTGGGGGCAGAACAATAGGGTAAGGGCTCCCCACCATCCTAAGAGGAAGGACGCACCACCCAAAGCAAAACCACCACCGGACACAAAGGAGTTTCCAGCTCTGGTGGAAGTTCCACAATGGAAACAGACACGGAAGGGGTCTGGAAACCCCACAAAATCTACCCTAGGAACAGAAAGACCAACTCTCTCTACAAAGGAGGACTTGACACTCCTGCTGATGACAGTTGTCATGGCAGTTGTGACAGCATTAGGGAGGACTAGTGACAAGATGGAGGGGGTAGTCAAGGTTGCCATGACGATAATGACTCAGACTGTTGCTGCCCTGAAGGAGAGGGAGAAGAGTGCTACGGCCTCAACACCCACTCCAACTCAAGCCAACTGGAAAGCTTTCCAGGAGGCCCTGACCAGGTGCCTGAGAACCAGTGACTTCTCAGCTAATGATAATGTGGATATACTTGAGGCCAGACTGGTAAATGCTATAGACGAGTCAGCCTCAGAGACCATCCCCAAAACTCGTCCGTGGTCCTGGTGTTTTAAAGACACCTGGTACTACAATGATGATATTAAGGAGGTAAACCACAGAATCAATATGTGCAAAAGATATCTCCGCAGATAGAGAACCCCTGAGAACCATTCTCTTTTGAGAGAGGCTCTCAGGGATGCTCAGGAAACTGCTAAGAGGGTAAAGCAGAAGTGGCTGGAGTGGTGTGAGTCCTTTGGCTACCAAACCACCCTTTCAGAGCTGTGGAAACTTATTACACAGGCCACAAATCGCTCTGCCCTCAGATAGACCCATCATGACTCGGGGTCGGAGGCAAAGAGACTGGCACTCGAGTTCTCTGCTAGAACAAGTAGCATCTGTCTACCAGCAGAGTTGAGGGCATGCCAGGAAGAATTGTTTCCAGGCAGGCATGCCCTCATCAGAGAAAAGGCGGTCGAGCCTGATGATGCAGATGCCATGTTCTCTCTGAGGGAATTACAGTGAATGTACAAGACTAGTTCCCAGTCAGCTCCAGGTTGTGATGGGATCTACCCCATCACTTCCTATCTAGGACGAAAGGGAGCTTGTACTATTCCATCTCATCAACAAGTCCTGGGAGACTTGTGCTGGAAGAGGGCTGACATGGTTCCCATCCCTTAACTAAAGGAGCCGGGATGGTACCGTCCCATCTCTCTCCTCAGCTGTCTGGGAAAGACGGCAGAGATAATGGTACTGAATTGGCTCCAATGAAAGTTGGGACCTCCACATGAACACCTACATGGGTTCACAAGGGGTAAGAGCAGAGCTCACAGCATGGCCACTTTACTGAGCAATGTCAGCAACACCGGATCTGGCACTGTCTTCCTGGACCTGGAAAAGATGTTTGAACTAGCGAGTCCACTCGTTATTCAGGAGGTCCTGATCCAAAAAGGATCAAAGGCAGACTGTTTGCTTGGAGTGGTGACTATTTTCGGAACTGAACTGCCAGAATGAAGTTCCAAGGTCACCTTTCAAGACATTTGCTCCTGAATAATGGGCACTCCACAGGGGAGGTCCTTAGCCTGGCTCTGTTTAACACCCTCATGTTAAGCATTTTTGACATTCCACTCCCAGCAGGTGCAAGACCATTTCTTATGCAGATGATCTTGCAACTATCTCTACAGGGAGACGAAATTAGAATATAATAATAAAGGCCCAGCATTGTCTGGACCTAATGTCTGAGGAATGCCACAGGGTTGGGCTTAAGATCTTAGCAGCGAAATCGAAGATAATGGCACTGAAACACCATGTCCATGACCAAAAACTGCATGTCCAAGGGTTCGAGTTAGAGTGGGTTCACAACTACCAATACTCAGTGGTATGGGTTGATGAGAATATCATCTTCCACTCTGAGATTAAATATCTCATAGAATGGACCAAGGCAAGACTCTGTTATGAGAGCTCTGTCAGTGTGGCGTTTAGGGGCTGGGCACCATGTACTAAAATCCTTCTATGTGCACACTGACCGTCCCATTGTGGACTACGCCTCCATCGCCCTGATCACCGTCAAGCCTGGACTCATGCAAAACGAGGCTGCCAGGATTATTCTGGGTGCCCTTGGGTAGACTAGGGTTACCAACCTCCTCTTGCAGGCCAATCTTTATCCCCTGGACACTCAGATCGATCAAATGGCAGCTCAGTTTCTTGCCAAAGTCATACAGTCCCCGCCGGACTCGCAGCTAAGAAAGAAAGTGCAGAGATGACTTGCACAGAACCAGGAACATCATTTACAAATCATACTCATACGATAGGTAGATATAGATACATATGATACATAACTGCTCCTGACGCACCTGCTCCTGATTGCACTTAACTGTAAATCCCAAGTTTACTAGAAGTTATAAGAACTCTTCAGAAAGATTAAGAATCCACCAAGCTGAGTGGGTGACCTTCATAGCAAGCCAAAAAGAGAAGAACTAAGAAAGGATGTTACCTTTATGCAAAAAGGACCTGGCAAAATCCCAAGGAGTAACTTTTAAAGCAAGGGAATTTGACACTCGGCTCTCTCAAGCCAAGCACCTGGTCGCTTTATAGGAGATCCTTCTAGGCACACACCAGTCTGACCCTTTCCTTTATCACCACTTTTCAGCATTAGTATATCGCCGTTTGTTTCCAAAGACGAATCCTGCAGTTTACCCGAAGGTCGGGGGTCTCAAAGGGGTCCCTTACAAGGGATACTGGAGGAAGCAGTCGGAGGTTGCCATCTTAGTTAAGCTAGGGAATGGTGGCAGGCTGCGCTAAAAAGGAAGTTGTCAGTTATTGGATTTAATCTAACAACACAGGTAGTTAAAGATAAAGATCAACTTAGATGGAATCCCAATTCTGACTAAGATATTTGGCAATGGCATCCAGTTCCGACTTCCGCCGCAAACTTCAGACCTCAGGTTTTACGCCCCAGATGCCTCTTGAGACAAAAGCCAAAATAACTATTGTGGTGAAGAAAGTGGACTCCTACATCACCAGCCACTCGAATGACGAAATTCAGGATGAACTCACCAGACAGCTCAATATACAAATAGATAAAGTGTACAAGATGCCACAGCATGGGATAGTTAAGATACAATTCCCAGACATTTACACTGCCAAAAAGATTAATGAGCAAGGGCTTATCCTATATAATTACTTAAACATGGCACAGATCAAAGAACAATTTGCAAGAGTGATACAGTGCATGAATTGCTACGAATGCAGCCATGCCAAGGGAAAATGCACCAAAAAGAATGCCAAGAAATGCAGTGAATGCAGTTAAACTGGACAAATATTTACTGCATGCAAAAGCATATAAAAAAATACATAAACTGTGGAGGCGGTCACCGAACTCTCTCTGGTAGCTACCTAATCAGAAGGAAAGAAATGACCAAGACCCTGAAACCTACAGGAAAAGAGGGAATGGCTATGACAAGTCCCAAGAGAGGCATGAAGCTGGACCTGTTGCCAAATCCAAGTGATCCACACCATCATAGTAGTACAGCAGAACATCCTCAAGTGGACTATGGTTTGTAGGAACAAACTGTCTAGCATGTACAGAGTTATGAATGCCGACATAGTCCTAATAAACAGTCGTGGTTTAAAAGGACACGGGCAGTCTCAAACTGTTCCCCTACTCATGCAATCGGAGGAACAGGACTGGAGAAGCTAATGATGGGATAGCAATAGCAGTCCCATGAGATGAAACACAATGACTGTAACATTTAAATCCTAAAGTGGTTCAGCAACGTTGAAGCTGCACTCGAGCAACAGGACTGTCCCCCATCCAATACTGACACCTGATATTAGACTGCTAAATTTACAGTTGAATCACCTGTATCACTATGCAGCAAACCATGGATAGATACAAGATACAGAACAGTGCAAAGAGAAATCTCACAGAAATGGAAGAGAGCAGCAAATGACCAGTGGGAGGACCGATAAGACCCACTGTCCTTCTGGTCAGGAATTAAGAAGCTGATGAGAAGAAATGCAAGCAGGAGCAGCTACTTCCTCAATGAACAGGATCTACGAAGAACAAGAAAACTAGGAGTTCAGCATTGAAGAAATAGGAAGACACATTGATCTCCTATCTCCAGAAGCTACTACTGATTTCACAAGACTAGATCCCACTAACCTACTAATGGCCAAGATCAGCCCCATAGATGTCAAACTAACTATTCGGAGTTTCAGAAACAAATCTAATCCAGGCAAAAGCAGGACCAAGACATTCCTGCAGAATCTTCGAAATAAGATGTTACTCAGACTGGCAAAAATGCCTCTCCCATGGCTGGCTTCTTCCCTGATTACTTCAAAGAGGCAAGAATCAGGATGATTCTGAAAGCTGGGAAAAATCAAAGAAAAGCTGAGAATTACAAACCGATTTCTCTACTGGAAGTCTCAGGCAAAGTTCTCGAAAAGATAGTAAACGATCTGCAAAATCCCGGGCAACATGGCTTCAGACCAAGTAGAGGAATATCATCAGCCATTGCAATCATTTATGAAGAGATAGCCAGTGCCATGAGCCAAAGGAATTATATGAATGTGCTCCTGAGACAAGGTCTGGCACACAGGCCTGAAACTCAAGATCATCAGGCTAAACCTCCCGACGCCCTTGACCAAGTTATTATGCGACTTCTTAGAAGATAGAAGTGCAATAGTCATCGGTGATACAGTAGGTGAAGCAATCCTCCTCAGCAGTGGAGTCCCATAGGGGAGCTGCCTCTCACCGACGCTCTTCACCATTTATACAGATCTGCCTGAGGCATCACATGGCAGCAGTTACTATATGTATGGCGACGACATCACCCAGATCATCAATTATGAAGGGAAGTCAATCGAGATGATGGTACTCAGAACTGCCAGAGCTATAGAAACCATCAACTGCTATGAAAGACAGTGGAAGAAATCGACTATGAGGGATTAACAATTATCAGAAGAGGAATTTTTCCTCATACAAATGAAAGAGCACAGAAAGCAAGACATCAGCTGGGCCAGATCAGAAGGACACTCTGGGTCCTGAAACCAAGCTCTACATTCATAAAGCCCTAGTGCGGGCCATCATGGAATACCCGCTAATGCCTAACTACACCATTTAAAGAAGGCAGATGATGAAGCTACAGGCTATTCAGAACCAGGCAGGCAAATGGATTATGAATATCTGCTTTCCTTAAGTAGTCACCGCACAAGAGATCCATGCAAGACTAAGGATCGAGGTGATCAACAAGAGGCTCCTCCAGCAAGCAAGAAGATGGAGAAGAACCCAAGATGAGGATGAGGAGCTTTACAGTCGCCTCAACTCTCGTCCAGAAGCCACACATGACTGGTGGCCCAAAAGTCTCACCAGAATCAATGAAATTGAAGAATTTGAGGCAATCTTCACGCTTGCATGCATGGGAGGCCAATGAATCCGTATGGAGGCACCAATCAAGAGGAGAAAATCAATGTTAAGAATAGCAAGACAAGGCTGAACGAAGGAGCATTTTCCGGTGACTGAACACTAGAAGAGGACCTACAATAAGATTATTAACTATTTTAACCCAGACCACAAGCTAACCCATAGGACTCCACTTCAACGTCAAACATGGCACATCATTCATAGCAGTAACAGGTGACGTGCGAGATCGGCAAAGTGCAGCATGGGCATAGCTTCGAAAAAAAAATCCTAATGAATGGCATGTTAGGTGTTCTGGTATCTGGCTGCCTCCCAAGGGATTGACCCATGGCTTTGTTCAGTTACTAAGGGCATTTTCTGAGCTTTTCTTCTATCACTTGATCTCACAAATTTCCTTACCACTCTCCCTCCAGCTCCCTTTATCATTTCCTCTTCACTTTACATACTTCCATTATCCAAGATAGTTATCTCTCAGTGCTCTGCTACCCCGACTGCTTCCTCAGGCTACCAGGGACGCACCTGCAGAATATCCTCCAGCATCCCTCTCCTAGCATACCTCAAGTAAAAAGCTAATACTCTTCACTATGCTTAACTTTCTAGTTCTCACTTTATCTCCTCCAAAGTTTCATTTTCACTATCTCTCCTTTAACCACTTCATCTTCTGCTTTCCATTTTTTCAAAAATAAAAAAATAAAAAAATAACACAGATTAAGACTGAATAATAAATAATATAGAATATCCTTGACCCCCAACCCCAGTCTGCAAGGCCAAGACCCCTTCTTCCCCACCCTCTTCCTCTGATTCACCCTCAAGACTTCAATCGACTTCAACAACACCAAAACCAAGATCCCATCACCACCTTCCAACTTGGCAGGCCTCCCAGAGTTTTCGAGTGGACATGACAGGGAGTTTCGTCCTCCCACTATTATACCAACTACTTTTCTCCATTTTCTTAACTTTTTTCTTCATCTCAACTCTTCACCAGACTTATCTATCCCATTTACATTTCGGTGGAAGTTCTATTGCCAGTTCCATATCTGTACATATCTGATCTCATTCCGCTACGTTACTGTACTACACAACCACACCGACCCCCATTTACATCAATCAAAAAATATATTTAGTGCATATCAATAAACCAGAAAATCAATGCGGCCTTTCTGAACAAACAACAGCACATAGAATTGTGCCCTTGATTCATTGTATGGGTGCGTGGCCAAATGTTGCAGCTGGGATCTGAGGGGCGAAATAATATAATGAATTGCATATGATGATTTTATCTAAATTTTCTTTTTACTTAACACTATATATAAGTGGTACAATACACGTTTCACTCTCACATTCATATTTTCAAAATAAAGATCTTTTCAAAGAAATTGATAGAATTATTGCATTTCTTCATTCTTTCTTTTAGTGCAGCAAATTGCTTAATAATATGGTCAAAGTCAGTTTTATCAGTTTCCTCTTTTTCTATACTGAGCAAGGTAAGAATTTGTGACTGAGGATTCCTTGGGAAAGTCACAACTCACTTCAAGTGACACCTAGATAGGCCACTGCTCGTAAAGGTGATAGCAACGACATATTGAGTAATAACAATATATGTAAAGAGTCTGGAAGTGACTTTCATTAGAACTATTTAGTCCTCTAGATTTCTGTGACACACAAGGTCTCTTGTATAATCTAAGTACCGTTTTATCTCTTATAGAAGCGTATGAACTACTAGGATAAAGTCATGAATGCAGATTGATATATGACTTGCCTTTTTTTTTTTTTTTTTCCTTAGGAGAAAAGCTTATAAGAAAGTTCTATCTTCATCATTGACAGAAGAGTTGCGAGTACGTATATAGCTGTTGTTTTCTGGATCGGAGTTAAATGGTAAAACGTTTTTATTGATTGTCTTGTCCTAAAATAGTTTCGGTAAAATAAATAGATGATTTTCATAACCTTGACATTTTTCTTGAACTACACAACTGAAGCCATATACATCACTCATACTGATAATTGTAGGATATAATTTTCACTGGATGCAATTAACAATCTCTGTCTCCAGTAACTAATGATGATTTCCTCATATATTTCTATAACTACATGGCGTGCGGGTTAGACGCTTTGCGTCCTTAATGCCCTATCCCGTCATGTCAGACAATGAAACCATTTGTAATGAAACTTGCATTCCCGTTCGAGGTGCGACAATGAACTCTATTGCAGAGCCCCATGTCCATGAGCAAAAGGATCTACACTTGGATGATTTATGCAAAGCAGCTTCTGAGGATACTACATACAGAGACTTTCTCCATTATGTTAGATCAGGGTTCCCCTGATTTGAGAGGATCTCTACTGTGACAATTTAGTGCTGTATAGTGTTCATATGGTTATTCTTATAGTCATACGTTATCACATCCTGGCCCGCCTTCATAATAGCCATTATGATGTTGAGGCCTCAAAACGAAGTGTCAGATAAACCGTTTATTGGCCAGGTATTGATACTAAAATCCTTAACAATGTTCGTGCTTGTGAACCATGCCAGATCCTCCAGCCTAGCCATCAACAGGAATCATTAAGTTGACCACCCCAACAGGCTATTTATTTCAGTGTCTGCAGATTTCTTTTCCGGGAAAAACTTCTTAGTGTACGCTGACCGATTCTCCAACTGGTGATTCAATGTAGTTCAGATACTACGGCCAGAACAACTATTCGTTTTTTCAGGCATTTGTTGCAACCTAGGTGTACCAGAATGTGTGCGCACAGACATCAGACCTAAATTCACTGATCAAGAATTTACAGCTTTCCTCAAGCAATGGGGAGTGCACCACATCAGGTCGACATCCCATTACCCACAATCAAATGGTCATGCTGAGGCAATCCTGAAAAAGGCCCCGACCGGGAACATTGACAATGAAGCCTTTGATAGAGGTCTCTTGAAGTTACATAATATACCAACCTTCACAGGACGTTCTCCTGCACAATTCCTCTATGGACATTCATTCCACTCTTACGTTCTAGCTCATGCACAATGCTTCACTAAAGAATGGTAGTCACGAGCTGAGAGTTGTGATCGTCGCGCCGATGAATGTGCCAAGAATGTAGAGACCCGATATAAAAAAAAAACACGCCAGATTTATTCCAACCCAAAATCCAGGACCATACCTCAAAGCATTGGGACAAAGTTGGTATCATCGTGGGCGTTAGTAAATCATGTGACTACTACATCAAGATGCCAAGTGGTCGTATATTGTGACGAAATCGTAGTTTCCTGCTTCCAGTACATTTCCCGCCTAGTGAGCCACCTGACACAGATGAATCTCGCACCCCATCTCAACCTTCAGAGCCTCGACGTTCAGAACGAATTAAGACTAACGCTAGGGAACGTGAAGGGGGGAGGGAGATGTGGGATATTATAGTAATATAGTGTGATACACAATAGATGCATTAGACCAATGAGGCAGCAGATAATGTCTA
This sequence comes from Penaeus japonicus, assembly GCF_977035675.1. Lineage (NCBI taxonomy): Eukaryota > Metazoa > Arthropoda > Malacostraca > Decapoda > Penaeidae > Penaeus > Penaeus japonicus. Next base: position 14,109,312 of record NW_028234437.1, read on the forward strand.
ATATTGTGATATTAATTGTACCATGAGTTACTTTACTGCTGTGATATTATTTCCAAAGTTATTACATGTTAAATGAAAGCACATATATTTACATTGTTTGCTATACTTCCATTTTGTTCTATGTACAATGTGTAGCATGTATTCTTTATGTACAAGAAAAGTATTTATGTTGTACACCTTATTTATGGACCTCTGGCAACAACCTCGGTTTTATTTTGTTATGTTTACACCTCCAAAGAACCTAATTAAGTTTTAGCTCGGTGTTGAATTCTCCCATAACTTTAGAGGATTCGTCATGGAACATAACAGTAATGAAAAAGTATAATATAAAAAAGGTGTTCCAAGGAGGAATAGTCCATAGATCAGGTAGTTAATGCATATGCTTCATAGTCAGTCCTGGGTATCTAATGAAGACTTCCCTAGATCTTGTCCTCGATGCGGTCGGGATAACATGGAACATAATAGAGCACCCTGAACTGTTACAAGAGCCCCATTGTATTTGCAGTTAGATCTGGTAGATTGTTTTGCATGATTAATAATCATCAGGCATATAAAATACCCATGAATATGATGAAGGTAACACTAGGTATGTGATGCTGCCAAGACAACACTACTAGGAAATCCCTGTAATGAAAGTCCATGTAAGATTCTACATAACAATTTTAAATACAGACGCAATAACTGTTTCAGAATACCTGTCTTGTGACCTCTCATCACACTCATCGTTCATAACGGAACAAGTGCTTGTTCCAGTTTCCGCCAACATCCTCCATAGTTTAGTTACATTTTTTCTTACTGGTTTGCATAACACCATTAGGTATTAACATATCATTATCATCAATATGTATTGTACAGAACTTCGGCGTGTGTAAAACGATAATTTCAATATGCACTGTCTACTTCGACTAGCTGATCAATCATTCACCATAACGCCATGTCCAAGACAAAGTACATCTACGGACAAGCAGAGTTGCAAGGCAGCTTGATGTACTGACTGCAAGGTTACGACTTGGCCACACATATTACAGGGAGTATAGTGTCTCAAACAATGCTTAGCGAACTAAAAGTAAGTTTTGCAATCAACCATATTCACATATATAATGATATGTCCTCTGAAAGGCATTGTATAGTATTGCTAAATCATGTGTAGAGGACATTCTATTAGATATATTGCGTATAAACACAAGAGCTTTGCTTGTGATAAATGGTTCCAAGGCTGTTGTGAGAGAGATATGCATGCACTACTTTAGTTTTATCCTAGTATATCAATTGACAGGTTCACCATATTGTATGTTTCACCGTTAATGAGTCTCAGAACTTACCATGAACAACTGTACAAATCATTTAGGAGTGTATACATTGTAAATAGTATGATTTTTTTCAGAATCAATCAAATCCTTCCACTACCTCCACGCACTCCCTATGACATCCCTACTCTTCATCCCAAAACTTTTACGGATCGTGCATGCCGGCATACACCCTGTGCAGGACAAGAATGGGAAGCCTTACCACACATGTAAGGAGTGACATGCTCACGACCTTTTTTTTCCGGCACACGAAAGCTCAGGCTTACTTTTAAATTAATAGCCAAAAAATGCCAAAATCCAGCTGAAGCTAGATGCCTACAGGTCAATATGTCATATTGACTGTTGACAGTCAATATGACATTAAAAATAACATTGTTCTTATTTTTTCTGCTTATCTCTATCACCATTGCTATTCTACGTATCATCACTGCTAGTAAGAATGTCGGCATTTTGCCTCCTCTTGTCGGCATTATGCTTTTTCGCCATTCTGTATTCGATATTTTGACATTGGCCAGTACAATGTATTGAAAAAAGTAATACTGAAAATGTTCAATATTATATTTATAATGATCATAATCACCGTTACCACCGTCATCATCATCATTATCATCATCACCATCATCATCATCATCTATAACACCACCATCATCATCATAATAGTAATCGTGATGATGATGCCAATAATGGTTAAATAATGGTATGATCATATTTGTGTTATCATTAGGTTATATTATTATTTAGATAATGATAATGTTAACGTTATAATATAATCATTGCTACATCTGTCTCATGTTGCTACTTAACAAATAATGATGGTAATAACAATAATAACTTAAAAACTGGGGTGCGCAAGCCGGTGCATTCCTGGTGTTGGTCCCAAGTCCGGAAAATTGGGGAGGGTTTGCATCAGGAATGACATCCGGCAGTAAATCCTAGTTGTTATGCCATAAAACAATAACAGTTTATTCAATATTACATACATGTTTTATAATTATTACTCCCAGTTTACCAGTCTTTTGATTAACTGTGATCTTGATATATTTCAGTTACTTAATTAAGGCAATTATTTATTTTCAGATCATTTCATACATCTTATAACATCATGGACATGTAGAGGAGTGAAGGACTGAAATCATAGACAAAACACTATCATTTATTTAAGATTAAGTGAAAGCATATGAAAAACTATATAACTAAACATACAAGAATACCAAAACTATACCTAAAACACAGACATAATTGCACAAAGAAAATACTTTAATGATTGTCAGTGGCTACGAAGAATTAAATAAATCCTCAACAATACGGCAGTTTTTATGCAACATTTTAATCAATCTTATATCTACCAATACACAACTTTTACTCGGCTTAGTGTATATTAATATAATTAATATATAAGATTATATCCCGAAAACACACCAACCGAGCAGGACGTCAAGCAACAAGCCTTTCCCTTAATACCATTAGTACACCACTTTGGGTAAGGATTATTATGGCAGTAGTCTACAGCCTGCCAAACGCATTGTAGCGCATGCAATGTGCTTTGCAAATCAATGATGCTGATCTTAAACAAAGTTTCCATACCGGATCGATCTCGGCCCGGGTTAACGACGACCGCCTCTGGTACAGTCGGCCAGAAAGGTACCAGTGGAAAGTGAGCTACTATTTGCCTCTCCTGTTGAGCTAAGGAGAGGGAAAAGGAGGGGGGAGACAGGAGAGAAAAAATAGGATGGTTGTCGTGATATTTGGAACTTCGAATGTGGGAATTATTACTGGTAAAGAGAGAGAGCTTGCAGATATGATGGAGAGGAGAAAAGTGCATGTACTGTGTGTGTAAGAGAAAAAAAATGCAAGGGGAGTAATGATAGAAATATAGATGGGGTTTCATGGCATTGGTGTAGTCACAAAGGAAGACTAAGTTTAAAATGTCGAGAGTGAAGAGAGTGTCTGACAGAGTAATGAGTGTGAAGTTGGACTTAGAAGGGGTGCTAGGGGTCCTTTCTGGGAAGATGAAGGAGAACAAGGAAACTTGATAGTGGAATGAGAAGAACAAGAATGTGTTAGGAGGATAAGTTACCAAAAGTAAAGGTGGTATAGACAGAAAGATATATAAAGTAGATATGAATTTAGAGAGAGGAGGCAAGAAATTAAGAGGGAAGTGGCAAAGACGAGGGCTGGAGCATATGATGAATTGATAAGAGGTTGGATGCAAAAGGTGAAAAAGATTTATACCGATTGCCCAGGCAGAGGGATCGAGCAGTGAAGGATATACAACAAGTATGGGCCATAAAGGATGCAAATGACAATGTGTTCTCTGAGAAGGCGAGCGTGCTAAGAAGGTGAAAAGAATATGTTAGAGAGCGAATGAATGTGGAGAATGCTAGAGAAGAAATAAAGGACGAAGCTCCAAGGATATATGGGGAGGTGCGTGCAGTGAGGGAAGCTGAAATAAGGAATGCTATGAAGGGGACGAAAATTTGAAAGACAGATGATATTCCAGTGGAGATATAGAGATGCTTAGGGAATGTAGCAGTGATATTCCTAACAAGGTTGTTTAACAGAATCTTGGAGGGGGAAAGAATCCCTGAAGAGTGGAGTAGTATCTCCCTTGTTCTTAAAGTTGCACAAACTACCGAGGAATAAAGTTGTTAAATCATAGTCTAAAGAACTGGGGAAGAGTGTATTACGCCAGATGCCATGTTTGCTTTACGAATGTTGATAGAATAGCACAAGGCAGGCTAGAAAGA
>NW_028234437.1:14138365-14140865 GCF_977035675.1 Penaeus japonicus
AAATACCCCGTAACTTTTGAAGTATCTTATTGGCTTAACGCTTGCTTTTCCATAATTGATATTGTGTATGTGTGTGTGTGTGTGTGGGTGTGTGAGTGTGTGAGTGAGTGTGCGTGTGTGTGTGTGTGTGTGTGTGTGTGAGTGAGTGTGTGCGTGTGTGTGTGTGTGTGTGTGTGTGTGTGTGAGTGAGTGAGTGAGTGTGCGTGTGTGTGTGTGTGTGTGTGTGTGTGTGTGTGTGTGTGTGTGTGTGTGTGAGTGTGTGAGTGAGTGTGCGTGTGTGTGTGTGTGTGTGTGTGTGTGTGTGTGTGTGTGTGTGTGAGTGAGTGTGTGCGTGTGTGTGTGTCCCGTACAGTGTAGAGCAGGAGTCTGAGTGTCAGACTCCACAAGTCTGTCTCCATACCTGCCAAAGACACAAATAATAGCGCATACACTTACTTGTGCACGCAGATCCACGCCTCGCAGACAGAGGATTACCTGACGGGGCGTCGCCTAACGGACTCCGAGACAGTTCTCGAGGCCGCCAAGCTCATTGGGCAGGAGGTGAAGCCCGACAGCCACCCTCACGATGCATCACCAGCCTACCGGACTGCCCTTGCACAAGGCCTGCTCTTCAAGGTAGGGCCACTTGCTTTTACTTTTAAGGCAGTTTCTGATTCTTCGAACCATGGTCGAAACACAGCAAAGTGTATATATAAATACGTGTGTGTGTGTGTGTGTGTGTGTGTGTGTGTGTGTGTACGTGTGTGTGTGTGTGTGTGTGTGTGTGTGTGTGTGTGTGTGTGTGTGTGTGTGTGTGTGTGTGTGTGTGTGTGTGTGTGTGTGTGTACGTGTGTGTGTGTGTGTGTGTGTGTGTGTGTGTGTGTGTGTGTGTGTGTGTGTGTGTGTGTGTGTGTGTGTGTTCACGTATGTACGTGTGGTCGACTGACCTAATATAATCATCCGAGACCCAATGACGCTAGTTCAGAGGACTCCGGTGGGAGACCAGGGACGACTTTAACAGTTTAACCGACTCGCAGGTCGATCTGACGTAATACAGTTAAGAGAAGCATTAGAGTTTTGTATATACTTTTTTACTTATGGGGTGTGCATATCTAACTGTTTATGTAATTCTCATATAATAATAAAACAGAACGTCTGAGTGTTTACAATATTCGTTGGGAAAGGATTATTTTATTCATGGAACATCCTTTTGGATTGGGTATAACTTCTTGATCTCTCACAGGCAATCGTGGGATTCCTTGGTGACAAAGTCCCAGCGAGCATTCGCAGCGCAGGACCAAACATAGAACGCCCGCTTTCGTCCGGCAAGCAGAGTTTTGACATGAACCAAGAAAGCTGGCCAGTAGGTGAACCTGTACCCAAGTTGGAGTCTGCGGCGCAGATATCAGGTGAGTAAACCTATCACGTGTCTTTGAGGCTTAACACAGGAGATGAAATTGCTTCTTGACTGGTTTCGTTAGCTTTCTCTGTCTTTCAACAAATGGATGATGGATGGAAGCTAGTCCTCGGGAAAGCCAAGAAACAGAAGGATTTATCTTTGTATATATGAGAGGGTACATGTGTACAAGTACACAAACGCGTAAGTGTGTGTGAGTGAGTGTGTGTGTGTGTGCTTTAATTAAACTTGTTTTCATAAGAAAATAAGAATGTTTAGAGGAGTATGTCACTGCGAAACAGACGTTATATATGAAAGTTAGTATGTTTGCCTAATCTGTTGATGTTTAAAAAAAATAGATACTAGGATTAGTTACACTGCCAAACTATACACTATATAAATCCCAAATTAGCAGTTTCATCACTGGCGATGCTTATAAGGAAATAAAGTTAGGTATATTCCGCGTGTGGTTTATAATCTATCTTGTGATGCAGGTGAGGCAGTCTACCTTGACGACGTTCCAGCGCTACCCAACGAGCTGCACGGCGCCTTCGTTCAGTCCACGGAGGCTAATGCGCGAATAAGTTCAATTGACACGACTGAGGCAATGGTAACTGATGGTCGTGCGGAGGACAAGCGTTAGAGATACTCCGTTTTAGGCTTAAGGTTGCAAGTTTGTTTGAAATAAATACTCAAAGATGATGCTACAAGAAACCTTATAATGTCAATACTTCCTTAATGTTTGGTGCATTTTCTGCCTCCCTATCTCCGTAGAAATTGCCAGGAGTCGTGACCTTTGTAAATGCGCAGGACATTCCCGGGAAAAACAGTTTTGTTGTCATGATGCAACGCTTTCCAGATCCCGTGAGTAAGCCCTTTGTCTATTCTAGTAACAGCTTGTCATTATAACCGGCGGGCGAGTTATACAGCGGTTGCGTATATCTCGTGGAATCATTGGATTTCATTCCGCGGTTATTGTAGGTTATCTTTTAAAGACATTTTTTATTAAATGAAATGTAAAGCCGATTTCAGCTTTGAAGTCTGAATATCCCTTCTGCAGATCACACCTACTCTATTTTCCCGCCTTTGTCAGGTTTTCGCAGAAGAGAGGACGGCGTACGCTGG
>NW_028234437.1:14170865-14180865 GCF_977035675.1 Penaeus japonicus
CTATGACCTGTAGCTGTAACAGTTTGATCTATTATAAGTGATATGAAAATACATTTTGTCCATATTGATACTGTATGTAGTAGTAAGCACAGCAAGTTGTTTTCTAAATTTACTTGGTTATATCAACATTCATTACAAATTAGATTCCTAGAACTTAATGGGCTAATTGCAGCTAATCATACAACACACAAGCATGTAGAATAACACATCCAACTTATAATATCTCAAGCATTACAATGTTTTCACTTGAGGGGATCATCCTGCAGCAGAGTAGAAAACTGGGTTGGGTTGGTGAAAAATGAGATGTGATCGGATTTGGACTCATACAATACTCAGCTATACTTTGTTAATCCCTTAACCCAATCCTGATGGGCCCAGCAAGAATTGGCAACCCCCTACACCGGGCCTAAGTATTGCCTCGGGGACATGACTGGTGTCGCCCCGTCATCAGGCACGACTGTGTGTCACACCTGGATGAAGTGAACCATGTCACGGCTTAGCTGGTCTTTCCGCCAGGGATGTAATATCACATCATGGTTTGTTGTATGCACAGCATGCTGGGTGATCAGGCGCTTCAGTAGATGAATAGCTTGTAGTGTTAGGTCTGTGCATTTCAAAATACCCAGGTGTAATATCCCGGCAGAGCCAAAACCACCCCTGATTCACAAAGTTTTACCAGTACTCATAAATACTTCACTATGGATATGACTTAGTGCTGGCCAAAAGTATCTTCAGAGTGCATTTTCATCAATCTGAATCATAGTTGAGGAAAAAAACAAAATACAAGGAAAAACAAATTTGTAAATTCTCAACTGTCTTGCAGAACCAACAAGGGTAAATATGGATTGATTTCGATGTCTCTTTGATATATGCATGCCTACTGTTAGGTAGGAAGAGTAGTGAATCAAAAATATTATATAAAAAATTAACAGGAAAATGATAAACATACATACAATAACTGCCAAGATGTAGATCTGCCCAGAGCGTGCAACAGAAATTTGTATCTTTTCTTAATTCTGGTATGTTATATCTAATTCACTCCTCTGATGTGTTTAAGAAAATAAATAATATATAGACCTATCAATCAAGCTATGCATCATTATACAAAAATGTACATCATTAGTCTTCACTGTAGACATGTAAAATAATGCAGTAGTGGGATGCATATGAGCAAAATACTCATCCCAATAGTTTGTAACAAAAGTTTAATTGACATCTTTCTTCTTCTCACTAGTTTATGGCGAACTTGAATCTATACTGTAACTGGCTTCTCTATCAGCATATGTGCATTTCTTATCGATTTTCTCCTTTCTTAATAAAGTGCTCTGGATTTTACTAACAGCTCCATATGCATTTATTTTGCGAGTACTCAACGTCAATCACTATGCTTTTTCTAGCATTCATAATGCCTCAATGAAAGCAATGTCATAGTGTTAGCCGAAGTACAAAGCATGCTAAGCAGTTGGCTATTGTGATTCATTCATTGCATCATGCAGATGCAGCTCATGATTCTTTTCCCCTGCTGTCCTTGTTTCTTTCATCCATTTATGGGGAGGCATATATTTGCCTAATTCTGTTCCTGATTGCAATATAGCAAACATATGCAGCTTCCCACCAATTGACTTCCAGAGGCCAAGGCCACACTGAACCTCTTAGAGAGATTATTGCTCACCCTATTTTAACCCATTCATGACAGGATGTAGTTTTGCCTACTCCTGCTAACTCCGTGAAGATAACAAGCACGCAACACTTCATGCCAGGGTGTTTTCTTGATGCACGGGGCCGCATTGATCCTCTCAGAGCGTTTTTCACCCACCCTATTCTTATGGTTTTCATGAATGCGTTTATGTTGTAAAGGCACGTAAATATATTGCCATGTTCAGAGGAGATAATTTCGTCAAAAAACATGCTACAGTAATGCCTATTTAAAAAACATGTTTTATACTTTTTCTTTTTTTACCAAAACAAAAATAACAATATGAATAATCATACATGTACATATGAGTATGTACATGTACCTCGTGACGTGATATCACAGGCAATCAACAAATTAGAAGTAGTATTGCATTAGTAATTTTTTACTTTATATTATTTCTTGGCCAACACACATTTGATTTTACAATAGTTTTTCAAATCAGATCTTTCTATTCAACCGGTCAAGAAGCAGAAATTAACATGATGTCATCAATATCATGTAGTTTTCTGTGACGACATTTTTCTAACGTTATGTCTCATTTTATGACACTCAAACACCTAAACTAAAATAAAAGAGTTTAAGAAATTATGTAAAATGATTATATTTGAGAACAATCTAGCGATCTATTGCTCACGTTTCAGCGTGTCACTACTGGGCTCCCAGGCCGCGGCCAAAAAATGTACCACATCTCAGGACGTTCCCCGGGTCCGGGAACATTTTTCGGCCCCGTGATAGGAAGTCAACCGGCGCAAATGGGTTAAGGGGTACCAAATTTTTTTTTTTTTTTTTTTCTTTTTTTTTTTTTGTCAAGTCAAGAAAAATATTTATATACAAGTGTAACTACAATGTGCATATACAAATTTAACTATTTAAATATGTATATACGACAAAACACATAATGGGATATTTTTTGTTATTTTGGTAATATTCCAATGACGTGATATCTTTTCATCCGTTGCGATTGGTTTAAAGCCTAATCCAGGAACACCTTGTGATTCCCGCCCCTCCCACCTGCTGTCTTTGCTCTCTTTGAGCCCATTCTGGAAACCTCACCTAACTTCCTTTCTCTCTACCATCTTTTCTCGCTCAAAGCTCTTACCCAGTACCTTCTTTAACTTTTCTCCTCCTGCTCTCCTGGGTTTTCCTGACTTCTCTTGTCACCCTACTGTCTTGCTCCCTCAGAGCCCTTAACCAGGACTTCTCTCACTGCTGTTTTGCCCATCGTACGTTCACAGTCCTGAATTTGGTTTTACTTCCTCCTATACACCCCTTCATACAAACCATCACATGCAAATCATCATTTCTTTTAAGTGTGACTAGTACTGAAGAAGCAGAGGTTAGGCGTATTGCTAAGCCTCAGTCTCTTTTTGATAACATAAATGCTGGTCATGATGTCACTCCAGCTGACTAGCTCAATGTTATTGAAATAATTAACCAGTGTTATTTGTTGATATTGTGGAAGCAATATACATTACTTATGCAGCAGACAGTTTATTTTGTCTACACAACTCTTATTTATGACAACTGCCAAACATCCATGTCAGTTACTTTACCCCTTTCCACAAACTCGCATGAATGTGATACATCTGTGAATGCTCAATATGTTTATGTCTGCTTCAAGAACAATGACAGGATTAGAAATGCTGAACTTACTGGCATTCAGTTATTAACACTATTGCCATTATCTCTCTAACAAGAGTTTTTGAGTTTTTGGCCACCATAGCCATATTGGAGTAGCTTTCATCTTGGAGGCTTTCACTGGCACCAGCTTAGATTTTGAAGTGCTGAGTAACTTATGAGTCAAAAGAGAAACATATGTGTCCAGCACAATCTGAATCTAGAGAAAAATTACTCGCAAAAAGTTACTTTGATGGAGCTGGCTGCAACTAAACACTAGTTTTTGTATGTGTAAGACCAATGCTTCTATTATGTAGCTATTGTTGGTAATGGTGACTCAGCTGCTTATTGAGAGATTTTGAACATCTACAGTCTACATCACCCAATCAAAAAGTAAAAATTCATCAATCAAGTTGGAAAATAAATTGGAAGGACAGGACATGACCAGACCCACACAGTAACAGGGAGGCAATACTGGCATTTGGTCTTGGCAGGAACTTTGAAAAAAATGTACCGATAGTTAATGCAAGCCATCAACGACGAGATATTTCATCAAGCATAGTGCTTGGCCACGGCCAGATTGGGCAAATAGCATGAGGCATTAAGTTTACACATTTGAAATACCCCAAGCATTTTGATAATTTGGAGCCAAAACAGCTAAGTCTGCACAAGGTTAAAAATCTAAAAAGTTATGTAAACATAACCTTTACGAAGCTACTAACCACTTTAACATATTACCATTGTGCCTCTACTGATTTTTGACCTAGCCACAACTTTTGTCCTCCTGGTGGAGATTCTGGTTACTGGTTCAGTAATATTAGGGCTTTAGGCACTTGGTCCACAAGTGTGCCTGCTACAATGCCTACTTTTCAGAGGCATCAGGTTAGGTCTTTAGACAATCCAGGGTAACTACAATGCCTTGTTAAGAAAATGTTTTCAGGGGTTCACCCCACAACACCAATGGATCTATCCAATCAAAGTTGTGGGAAAAAATTAATCCATCCATTCAAAGTTGTGGGCAAAATGTACTAATAGCAAGTATACAGGCACACTCATGCATTACAGCATTAGATCATAACTTCAGGCAGCATATTCTTAATTTAGGATGGACTGTTTCCCAGTGTTTATGCTTCACAGCATAAACACAGAGGAACATATCACTGCTCTTACAGAGCAGATCACCAGCATTATTATGCAGGTGGATTTTCAGTGCTAAACGTGACCTCAAAGTGCAATTATAATAAATCTAAATAATCCATACTTTTAACATTGTGGGCAAAATGGATTCCAAAGCTGGAGAGGGTGTGTATCAGGGGTGTTACACCCTACATGCAGAAAATCTCATAATCGCTTTAACAGTGCAGATCGCTGGCATTATGATTACAACAATTTACAACAGTTGAGTAATACTTTGTGCATGGAAAAGATGCATCTATGTACACACATTCATCCGTGTACACACACACGCACATCCATACTTAGGCATCTTAATCCATTTATATTCATGTTCATCAATGTACACATTTACATCGATGTTCATATATGCACACATATGTATCTATGTACACACATGTACATTTGTACATTTATGTTCACATACATATATATCTATGTACACATATACATAAACACATATACACACACATATACACACACACACACACACACACACACACACACACACACACACACACACACACACACACACACACACACACACACACACACACACACACACACACACACACACACACACACACACACACACACACACACACACACACACACACAAAATACATCTATTCACATATAATTATATAATTACTTCAGAACAGGCAACAGCCTTTTCCTGACATTCTTCCCAATTATGGATTTCACTGCTTTTATATATCCATATACATAATAAGGGTTTTATTTTCATGCAAGAAATGGCATCAAAAAGGAAAATAGGTGAACTTTCTCATCACATATAGATATTACAGTAACAAGAAGTTATAGAAATTATAAAGAAAGGATTTTCATAATTTGCTGAAATGTTTTTCTTGAAATCTTGTGTTTTGATCATTTGGAAAACAACAATAAAAAGTTCTTTACTGATATACCTGATATCTAATTGCACCTTTACTAAAAGAAGTAAAATGCACAGAACCAAGCATTTTTCAACCCATAGCAGATGGGCATCATGATATACACGTCGGGTATGATTAGCCCTAAAAGATGGTTATCAATGCGCACACAACATAACAGTGGGAAATGCTCACAGTTGAAGCGCACTCACAGTCATAGAGTACTGTAATGGTGCTAGTTTCAGCATTACAGCTCTCCAAAGTCAGCCTAAACCCTTGCTTTATGATGGATTTAAGGGAAAATATTTGTTAGGCAAGTCTACACTCTACGGAGGGTGGAGAAACGACAGCTTCAGAAATCACCCATCCTAACTGGCTGTTAGCTTATTCAGCGCCTTGTCTACAATGGGTTGTTACATCTTTCAGATTTTAGCAAATATTTATATGTGAAAATATTATTCAATTTTTTTAATTTAATCTTCTTTTTAGAAAATTATTCAAATATTCTAATAATGTTTTGGTTGTTCTATTAGGATTTCTGTATAATTTTTCTAAGCTTCTATAAATCACTACTTGACTTTGATTCTCTAAGGTATATTGCTAAAACTTTTGGGGAGGGTACCTTTTCCAGATTGGAAAAACAAAGGAAAAAAAACAAAAAAACTTCTGGACTGGAAAGAGAAAGAAAAAAAAAATTGGTGTAAAATAATGTAGTATATCAATACCTATACAATATAAAAAAAAAAATGAGGAAAATCTGTAAGACCAATTCTTTTTTTTCTCTTTTTCTTTACAAATCATACTCCACAACAGGATGGTCCCCTTCAGATAAAACATTATTATAGATTGTATCAGGTGTTGATTTTCCTATATTCCTTTTAATTACAGTGTATCTATATATGAGATTCTGTAACATACATTAAAATCAAGTATCTGCAATACAAAGAAGAAAATGTAATTGAACCCATTTTACATATATCTTTTTCAAGCAAATAAATGTTCCATATCAAAATGCTACACAAAAAATATACATACATACATGTGTGTGTGTGTGTGTGTGTGTGTGTGTGTGTGTGTGTGTGTGTGGGTGGCTGGGCGGGTGGGCGGGTGGGCGGGTGGGCGGATGGGCGGATGGGCGGATGGGCGGATGGGCGGGTGGGCGGGTTGGTGTGTAGGTGTTGGGGTGAGGTGGGGTTTGGGGGTGTTAGGGTGTGAGGGTATGGGGATGGGTGTGGGGTGTGTGCATGTGTATGTGTATGTGCATGTGCATGTGCATGTGCATGTGCATGTGCATGTGCATGTGCATGTGCATGTGCATGTGCATGTGCATGTGCACAAGTGCACGAGTGCACGAGTGCATGAGTGTGCATGTGTGGGTGTGTGGGTTTGTGCTGGAGTGAGCAAGCATTTTATTGTTTGTGAGTTTGATTATTTGCAAGTTTATGTTTATGTTTGCTTGTTTATGCTTGTGTGTCTATTGTGTGTGTGTTAACATGAGAACCAACCAATGTTTTGTCTGTGACCAGTGCAGAGTTTGTTATGGCTGCAAATTGGTTTTATGTCTGATTCTTGACTCCCTACTCCCACATTTTTGTACTTTTATTATACCAAAAATATAATTGTATAAAATAAAGCTATAAAAAGTGGCAGAAAAAATCCAAAAGAATGGCATTTGCCAAAAAAAGTCAATATTGTATAATGTTGGCAAGGGTTGAATCTGTGTCATTAGGCACAAGAACATGGTTAGTAACTCTTATCTTTCATGCAGTATGAACCAGTAGAAAAAATCTATATGTAATTTAAAAAACTTAGGTACTGCACATACCTATAAAAGGAATACTGAAAACAAAAATTTGGGGTGATGAAAAAGAATTGGTTATTAACAGTTAACAGAGTAGCATTGACATCTACACAACTGCATGGTCAGGAGTGCATAATAATGCTGATTTTCAAGCATGTAAAGGCTGGCTTGCTATCTCTGAATAAAAATTTAGTATTTAATATGTTGAATCACTATAAGTGCCATATGTTAAATAGGCAGAAAAGCCAGGCCTCTCTTCTATAAATAGCTGATTGGTTAACATATAACTTCATGTTGTGACCCATTTATTCATACTGTGTTCAGTTTATTTACAAACCTGTTGTTCTTTACAATAATGTTATAGTGGGAAAACATACAAATCTAAATCATAATAAAAAAGCCATTACCACTTAAAAAATCTAAGATGGAATTATTTTCAAATAAATACTTCTCACCATTTCACTAACTTATAGCAAATAGAAAATAAATGGAATCAATGGAAATAACTAGGCACTGATATACCTCTTTCAGCTTTGTCTCTATCTACTTCAAACCAAGAAAACAATGTGTATGCTTCACTGAAAAACAATGTTGCCCTTGACTTTGAGTGTTTACGGTACATGTCTAACATTTTTAAAACCCTGTTTAAATCACTAATGCCATAAAATAATATAAATATCTGTTTCCAATTCCCAGAACAACTGGTTTAATTATTAACTGCAAGCATAAGTGTAAATAAATGGATACTGCCACAAAACTTTGTATATGAAACAACCAACCTTTTAGCTATGGAAGAGGAGCATGGCTTCTCCATCACTTAAGAATGCAGCAACTCTAGCTGAAGCATGATAAACTGTGCAGGATGTGTTAGCATGATTCACGCTAAATTACAATAAGCAAAAAGGATATGTAACACACATGGATATTAACAATAAAATTAAATAACATCAAAATTGCACCTCATATCTCATACATATACCATATATGAGCTTTTTCTGGAGCCTAACCCCTCTGTTGGGGATGGGTCAACTGTAATAGCTTATTTACTGCTATGAGAAAAACATTTTTTTCTTTCTTTATTTACACACAATCAATTATTCCAAGTGAATATTCTCTTTTGAAAATTTTCTAAATTGAAAGATATAAGCAACCCACAATTAAAAGCTATACGAAACATTGATGACTATTTGTCTTCCTCATCTGTCCCTTCGTCTTGATGAGCTTCAACAGGGTTTGCCAAATCAAGAGCTCCTGCTCCTTCAACATTCAAACCATTTTCCTCCACTTGATCTACTGATCCTTCCACTGGTTCTACTCTTGAACTAGAAGCAGATCTTTCCCTAACACGACCTGCACCTAATCCTTCACCTGCCCCTTCTGGTGCATTTATACTACCTGGACGCTCCATTCCAGGGTTGAGTCCTTCAGGAACAGCTGCATCACCTCCAGAATCCTCACCATGATGTGGTCTTATTGGAGCAACTGCATGGTCAACTCCTCTTATTCTAGGACGGTTCTCAGATCCAACTTGAGCAGGGGTCTCAAAGTGCACACAGTGGAACACCTATGGATGCATATTATATTATTTTAATTTCTTTTCTTTTCTTTTTTTTGTCATAAAAGCTTATATATCAGACATTTCTGTTAACCCATAGCAGACATGTGTCATGACATATACAACAGCTCCAATTAGGCCTAAAAGATGGGTGTCAATGCGCACGTGATATGGCATTATCAGTGGAACTGCTCACAGTTGAGGCACAATAAAGTTATTTAATTTCCTACCTTAATTACATTACAAATCAAAGAAACCCTGAGTTTATGTGTATATTTAAGTATTCCTTGTGTACATATATACATATCAACCATGGCAATTGCTAAAGAGAATTTAAATTTCCAGAAATTGCCCTTTTCATAGAGCATAAAAGGAAAGAAATAAACAAAAATAATGGCTTAAGCTATAAATCATCCTTGTGAATTTGTAAACACTGCCAAACTTTACATGAGGGAGAAAATCAAAATAGCAGTTAACAGGAGTCACCCTATCTCTTTGCAGTTACCTCACAACTGTGACAGTGGGATTTATGTTGTTGGAATAAACATCAGGATAAGCTCATCCAAAAAGTGATCAACACCAGTGTAATAATAACAGTATATCAATTTGTTTTTGCCAAGTCTTTAGTCATTTTGGAAAATTCCCTGTCTGACTTACAAACTCCAAATACCCAGTTTTCAACTAATAAATATCATCAGATTTCAGATATGGCTTCAAGATCATATATGACAATGATGATTTGCCCTATTAAATTTCTGACATGGAGAGGAAGTAGCATCCAGAACTACTTTAAAAATCTGCAATCTTTTGTAGGAAGTTTTTCATTTCAATATTTCATATTAATCCATTCATGCCGGGGGCATTCCAGCCTTACAAGTTGTAATGCCGGGGCTCTCAAACACACAGGCCTAAATCAATTAAATGATCAACGCCATATGACGGCACCCTGCCAACGGGCCTTGAATGCACGGTACCCGTGGTGTACCACCCATCCAGTGAGGGTTAATACCATATCTGTAGACATCTGTATATATTTTCAAAAAGTACTGAAAAATTCAGAAGCCTCCAATACTTTTAAAATTATAAATTCCCTAATTTTCTCTATTTTCATTTCTTTTACTTGTTTTAGTTGCAGTATATTTTATCAATCATGTTCAGTTCTGTATAAATATTTTTTTTTATCCAAGAATACTGATCGACCCATCTTCTTATTTCAAATCCGAAAAAAAATCTAAATACTAATTAATTTAGACATGTAACTAAAA
>NW_028234437.1:14195865-14200865 GCF_977035675.1 Penaeus japonicus
TTAGTTTAATTATGTTTTGTTGTATTACAATTTCTTTTTGTAAATTTTCCATTTCACTCATACAGATGGAGTGATACTTTCAACTTTGATGCTCTATTGCTTAGTAACTATCTGACATAAAAGCATGAGACGTGTAAAATTGAGCTCTTTAACCCATTGTTTATTTCTGATCGAGGCAGCTTCTGCCACATAATTTGATTTTTCCCACTCCCTTTTAGTCACTCATTGTAGAGCTAGAGACATTTTTGTGTTTTGTTTTTTTGTGTGTTTTACGATTTTTAGAAATTTATATCTGTCAATTCACAGGCTCCATCAATTCTGCAGTTGACTAGAATTGTAGTTCAGGGTCCATATCAACTCATTTTTTTTCTTTACACTCAATGTGATAGAAGTATTACTGTTTTAGGGAGGACAAAAAAACAACTTTATTTTTTCGTATTTCTGTGCTGTCACGAACAAACACGAAACTTATAACCATCCAAAATAAAGAGGTTGGGAAGAGGAAGGAAACTTGTGTTTTTGACAGTGAGTTCATCTGCGGTACTTTAGAGCAAGAGGTCGGGAACTTGCGATGTGCCATCACTCTACAGAGATATTGCTTGCTAGAGACCGTAGATGGGTGCAATTCAAGGCTCTCTCTCCTGCTGGTGCTAGAAGAAAGTGGTGCCATCTAGGTTTTGTAAGTGAGTTGAAAACCATTTTGCTTATTATTACGGCAGTTATAATAATTATGACTGCAATTGTCAACATCACTCACTCATTACTTATAGTACAATAAAATAACATAGTGATCCAGAATGTTAAACATGAACCCCAAAATTCACAAAGGTTTCAGTTTGTCCATCCCCACAGATGCATTTTGAGTACGAGTAAAAGTTTCACTCAGATTAATTTTGGTCTTTAGAATATTAACCCATTAACGACAGGGTTATTTTGGCTGTAAATGGTCGAAATGCCAGGATATTCTAATGCATAAACCTAACGCCTCGGGATTCTCAGCCACACTAGCCGCTGGCAAGCACTGTACACCTGATCACCTGACGCGCCAGCCTTGACTAAATATTTCGTCCCAGGCGTCTGAACCAAAAAACACTAAACATGATAGCAAGTCAACCGGAGCGAATGGGTTAAAAGCTTGAAATTACACACCAGAAAATGCACATTTCATTTCCATATATCAAATACAGACTGCACAGTAGAGCATCAAAGATGAAAAATCCATGACAGAGACTTCTCACACTCGAAAAAAAATATTGAAAGGAAAATGAAAATATATTTCCATTCCCAAAAAACACCAGTGAACATAACATGGAAATATTGCACAAATAAAACAAGAATGAAAACATTTTTCTTCATAAAAAAACAATAAAATATTCCTTCTCATGTATAAATAGTACAAATAAACAAGGAGCAATATAAAACTGAGGCTATGGGAGAGGACAGCCTAATAGAGGCATGGTGTGATGGTGCTGACCTAGTGGGCATGGCTGAAGGAAATGCAAATAAACCATGCAAATAAAACGCTTATGAAATAAAGAGCATGTCTTGCCATACATCACAAAGAAATATTTATTTAAAAGTGTACATGGTAAAAAAGACAATGATATATCATAAGGCCAAACAGTATCAGAATTCCTACTTCACACTAACTTCATTTCATTCACAAGAAAAAAAAACATGAAGGGGAATGGTGATATGGGGCTGTATGTATCACTGATATATCCCTAAGCCAATCAGACAGTTAGTTCCCTGTCCTTTTTTTTTTCTTTCTTTCTTTTTTCTTTCTTGTAAATGAAATGCAGTGAGGTCCCCACATCAAGCCACTAGGTAGTGTGGTGGATAGTGTGCCAGCCTCTCATCCCTGTGGTCGGCAGATTGAGCCCTGTCTAGGCTCATGAGTTTCCACTGTCGCCTGGCAGTCACCACCATGTCTGGGAATCACTGTGGGTAAAGACCAAGCTCAGATCGAGTCTACACTTGGTAGCACCCTCTCTCAAATGTATTTTATAACAATACATGCTCTTTATTGCCCCATATGCATTTCATTTGCAGGTACATACTCATATGTACATGCATGGTTACCTTATGGTATAATATTCCATTTGTACTATAAATACATCTGCATGGATGTATTTGTGCAAAATTTGCCTGATTTATCAACTGGAGTTTTAAAAGCATGGCAGTTTATACCCATTTTTCTTCCTTTAATTTTTTCAACTGTAAGGAGTAATTGAGATGGATTTTTGAACTATGATGCTCCACTATGCAGTCTGTATTTACATAACATGCATTTTCTGGCATGCAAATTTAAGCTCTCAAAATCCCAAAGACCAAAATTGGTCTTGGTGAACTTAAAAAATCACACAATGGTCAATGTTACTTGTATAGGGGGGAGGAGAGGGTAAACTTAAGTCACCATTTATTATTTTCAACCAATCACCCCATCATGACTATTTTTCATATTCCTTCAGTTAGATGGCCACTTTCTTTATGGGTTTGCAGATCATTTTCTAGAGATATTGCTAAAGTCTTAAAGAATAACTTTAACCCATTGTGGACGGGTGTCATGACATACATGACGTTTGGCGATTTTGGATCACTGTCCTATTTTATTGTGCTATGAGTAAGGAGTAAGTGAGGATGACAATTGCAGTCATAATTACTATAATTACCATAATATTGAGCTAATATAACATCCAAAACCTAGATGGCACCACTTTCTTCTAGCACCAACAGGAGAGAGAGTCTTGAATAGCACTTACCCACAGTCTCTAGCAAGCACTATCTTTATAGAGTGGTGGCACACAGCAAGTTACTGACCTCTTGCTCTAAAGTACTGCCGATGAAGGATGTGTAGGCAGAACAAGAAGAGGTAGGTGACTCATACCATGCCCAGTGTCTAAAATGTGCTCCTGTGCCAATAAGGATGTCCTTTACTGTGGCACTCACAGTCATAAGCACAGGTTTCCTTCCTCTTCCCTACCTCTTCATATTACCTTCATTGTAGATGGTTATATGTTTCATATTTGTTCATGACAGTGCACAAATACAAAAAAATAAAGTGGCTTTGTCCTCCAATAAAACAGCAATACTTCTATCACACTGGGTATAAAGAATATAATGAGCTGATATGGATCCTAAACTACAATTTTAGTCAACTGCAGCATTGATACAGCTTGTCATATGGCAAAATAAAACACACAAAAACTATAACACAAAAAGGGCTCTAGTTTTACAATGAGTGACTGAAAGAGAGTGAGAAAAGTCAAAGTATGTTGTGTGAAGTAGCCTTACTCTGCAATAAAACCCTTCCTGGAGACTGGGAAAGCAAATCTATCCCCCATCCGCAATGGGTTATTTTTTAAATTTAATTTTTGCCTTTAACCCAATGACAACGGGTGTTTAACACATGTGACATGGTAAAAAATAGGTAATGTCCCCGACAACCATTTATGCCAGGCGTCACAAGTGTGTGACATTCCAATGTACAAGTGGATGGTGAGTAATATGTGGGAGTGTATTATGGCAATAAATAATTGAAATAAGGTGATCTTATGATTTTAACCATAATTATCTATTAACACTATATGTTTACACATAAAATGCATTTCCGCCTTCGCGGTGCGCCGCCGTTGCAACAGCAGGAAGCAGGTAAACTAAACAAGTAAAAGAGCAGATTTTACATTGAAATCACATGCGTTTCCTGTCACTGTATGAGACATCATGATGTTCTGTCATGTGAATCGTGCATCATCATTTACACGAAGTCACGTGCAACCAACTTCACAATATATGATGTCATGACAACGTTTATCATGTGAGTTACATGTGACCAACATCACAGGACATACCATCACATTCCACTGACCTGAATGACCTATTTCTTCCACTTTGTTCAATATGTTGCTATCAGTCATCTGGCAGGAAATTGGGGAAAACATCGGGTATCGGTATAAGGAGGTCAATGACCCCATTAATCACTCAGAAGGGCTCCAAAGAGACAGTGCCAAATGCTCCTCCTTGATGAGCCCCAGCCATCAACATCCAGGTTACGCCGCAGACCTGCCTCCTCTGCCTCATGAAGACTGACGTTCCCCACTTCCTCCTTTGAGGGGAAGAGTAGTGGGGACAAATACATTCCTCACAGGGCAGAGGAGGACAGTGATAATAGTCCAAGCTCAGAGGACAAGTTGGACTATGTTCACCAGGTAGACACAATCCTCAACAGTGATGAGCCATTGACTACCTTCGCCACCAAAGTGTGGCAGAAGAACGAACCTGGGACTCCTAATTTCATTTAGCGAAAGAAAGGATAATGTTCCGAAAAGGTTCGGGTTGCTAGTTCTCCTGGGGTCAAGGCAGACCTGGATGCAACCAGCAGCCCCCCCTTGAGATCTTCCAGTGTTTTTTCACGGACTATCTCCTTCAACATATCATCCACAAGACCAATAGGTGAGTTTATGATTTTTCACTGTTATTGCCTCCTATATTATAACAGTTTGTGTACATATAAGCCATTTATCGAATGTGGAATTGTGTTACTGATGTTTGCTTTTTGTCTGCTTCTAGGTATACAGGTATCTCTCCTCCTGTCTCCCCTTACATGAGGAAGTGGACTCCCATATCCAAGGAGGAGCTGATGGCATACTTTGGTCTGCAGGTGACTATGGAGTTATACAAAATTCCCTGTTACCGGGATTTCTGGTCCCATCACCTAACCGTTTATGTTGAGCTATTTCCACAGACGATGTCCCAGGATCGGTTTGACAACCTTACAGCTTACCTCCATTTCGTGCATCGGGGGCATGGGGAAGACGTACCCGAGGGCCACCTGTGGAAACTCCAAATGGTTATAGACGCCCTCAACACTGCCTTGGTTACGACCTTGGTCACCGAGAAAGACATTGCCATAGACGTGTCTTTGTGGAAGTTCCACGGGAGACTGGGTTTGTCACCTTCAATAAAAACATGGGGGCTAGGTTTGGTTTGAAGGTGTACAA
>NW_028234437.1:14210865-14220865 GCF_977035675.1 Penaeus japonicus
TACAGGGGTTTTCGAACACATAAGCCTAACACCTCGAGATTCTCAGACGCACAAGCCACAAGCCTGGGCTGCCCGCTCGCTCAACCCGAGCGCCAGGCTTGCCCTCATATTACGTCCCCAGCATCTGACGCAAAAACCACAAAACGTGTCATCACGTCAAAGGCTCCAATGGGTTAAAGCAGTCAATATAAATACTGTCTGTGAAAGAATCATTTCCATAATAAAAAAGTTACTCTTAATACATACATATGTTGTTATTTGGTTAATGACTATTTTCTCTATATTCATAAGCTCCTTTTCTATACACGACATTTTGCCTGGCTAATTTGAAAAACTGCACAGAAGAATGTGCATTTGAGTCATTGCACATGCATGGCAAGCTTTCAAGTTTCAGACTATTTCCTATAAATTTATTGCCAAAACCATTCCAAACGTCAATTAAAGCCAAAATATTCAATGATTTTGACAAAAGCAGACTGCAGAGGTTAATGGCCAAGCCAGACTGGGGGACTTGAGGGCCAGACAAGAAACGCAAGTCCTGGATGGCAGCCTTCACCTGATGCCCCTCCAAGTGCACTCCAAATTCGTCATATCAGTATCCACACAATGTCATCTCCATGTCATGACAACATTATATAATTTGCTGGATCTGGAAAAGTTAACCGCGAGTGACAGCCGATCTTGTCATTATTATGGGATTTTACTTCTAATTTGTGTGGTTAATTGTCATCATGTCTGATGGAGCCGCTAACTCCATCATTTATAAATTTGAAAGTGACAGATTTGTAACCCAATTTGACAGCTCTAATTACCTGCGTAACTTCTAGAACAAGATCCCTGCGTCAGATTTGTAAACAGACGCCATTGTAAGCCTCCGGATAGAATGTATTCACATTTCCTTGATTTGATGAGAGTGTTACTCATTAATGCCATACAGTGAGCGCAAATTTAAATTCAGAAAAATATACACTGCATTCTGATTGTTATAACTAAGAACACACTTATATATGTATGTATGTATATATATATATATATATATATATATATATATATATATATATATATATATATATGTGTGTGTGTGTGTGTGTGTGTGTGTGTGTGTGTGTGTGTGTGTGTGTGTGTGTGTGTGTGTGTGTGTGTGTGTGTGTGTGTGTGTGTGTGTGTGCATATGTATATGTGTGTATATATATATATATATATATATATATATATATATATATATATAAAACATTCTGCATATCTATATATAGTAACGAATATAAGTGCGGGCACGGGAGCGCGCATAAAACATGCAAACATGCATTGTTGCGTAGGCCCTGCACGTATATATAAACAAATGCCCATTCTCACATGAGTAGACCGGAAGGTCGTGAGATAGATCGGTGGATACAAAGATCTCCTAATAACATGCGAGACTAACTCAAACGCGTTATTGGAGATTAATGGTACCTCCGGACTAAAACTACTCCCCCCACCGTGCACAAGGCCGACAGGTGGGGGTACCAGGCCACACACCTCTTAAATATGATTTCCCAGTCAAGACAATGGCCCTCATTCCCCGGAAGCGAAGGAGCCCCTGGTCACAGCGGCGATCAGGATCGCTCCAGAGCAGAGGGCGCTAAGAATCTCCGGTTAGACCCAGGCCGCCTAAAGATGATGAACTTATGCACATACAATGTAAGGACCCTGAGAACAGAATCTGATCTTCTGACACTGCTTGAGGAACTTTCATTTATTAAATGGGATATTGTAGGACTTTCTGAAGTTAGGAGACTAGGCGAAGAGCAGAAATTACTAAATGATGGGCACTTATTATACTGGCGAGGTAAACCCTTGGATAGCAAACAAGAATCAGGAGTAGGTTTCTTAGTTCACAAGCGACTTGAAAAGAATGTTAGGGAATTCTATAGTGTGAGCGAAAGAGTGGTTTCTGTAATACTGAAATAAACAGATATAGCCTAAAAATTATCCAAGTGTACGCTCCTACCAGCAGTCATAGTGATGAGGAGATAGAGAGATTCTATGAAGATGTGCAAGCAGCTACCGATAGAGCAAAAACCCATTTTACCGTGATTATGGGGGATTTTAATGCCAAGATAGGAATAAGGGAAGATGGAGAAATATCGGTTGGGAAACATGGAATAGGCACCAGAAATGAGAGAGGGCAATGGTTGATAGAATTCGCCGAAGCTCGATCCCTTAAAATTATGAATACATTCTTCGAAAAGAGACCCGGGAGGAAATGGACATTGAAATCACCATCCGGCATTAAAAACGAAATTGACTTCATAATCACCAATAGGCGTGACATCGTACAAGACGTAACCGTTATCAATAAAGTAAATGTCGGTAGCGACCATAGACTGGTCAGGAGTAGAGTTAAATTACAGCTAAGAAGGGAACGAAACAAGCTCATACAGAAGCCTCTCGTTAATCTAACCAACATCAAGAATAGGGCGACGAAATTCAGTATCAACATCCGAAACAAATACTCAGCTCTCGAAGAAGATCTTGACATAAACCAAATGAACGACCAATTCAGTGATATATTAACGGAAGCTGCACTTGAAATAGGGGGTAAAGACGAAAAAGAAAGGTTCAGTAAGCTTTCGGTAGAGACGAAAGAGCTTATGAAACAGCGTAGGGAAATGAAAATAACATCAATCAGAGACAAGATAGAATCAACAGAGCTGACTAAGACGATAAACAAGAAGAAAGAGGATGTACGCAAATTTAACATACGAAAAATAAACGAAGCTCTGCTTGCCGGCACCAGCCTTAAGGCAACAAAGAGGAGGCTCGGAATAGGGAAAAACCAAATGTATGCAGTAAAGAAACCCAACGGAGAGGCGACATACAATAAAAATGAAATTATCAAAGTAATAGAAGACTTCTATCGCAACCTATACCACTCAAACGACCAACCACATACGGAGACAAACACAACAATTGGAGATGTTCCAAACATCACGGTAGATGAAGTAAATAGGGCACTAAAAAGCATGAAAAGAGGAAAAACACCAGGAGAAGACGGCATTAGTGTAGATCTTATTCAAGACGCAGGAGAGATTGCGGCAGTAAAGCTGGCCAGTCTTTATAACAGATGTCTAGACGTCGGTAAAATTCCGAAGGCCTGGAAAAACGCAATGATAATTATGATACACAAAAAGGGAGACACAAAAGACTTAAAGACAGTGGTCACACTGTGGAGGGAATTTCTTTTCAATGTAGGGAGTGAGGTGGGTTATACGTGTGGCATTGACCCTGAGTCGGGCCAACACCACCTCCTCCCTTCTGTTTCTTCTGTGGGCTGTGTCCCACATTTCAATCTCTTCTTTGTTTTTGTTGGTTATGGTGAGGTCGGTCCACTCACTCTGCCACAGGAGATGGATTTTTGCTTTTATAAAAGAGACAAAATACCTGAGATCTGTGCGGACAATACCAGGCTCCAGATCACCAGTCGACCCGGCTAGTTTGTCAGCCTGTTCATTTCCATGGATACCCGATGTCCAGGTACCCATATCAGTTTGATTGATTTATTGGCACTATGCAATTTACGAATGATATTACCCTGTATTTCATTATAGGTGGTTTCTAGTGATTTAATGGCTTTAATTGAACTTAACGAGTCTGAAAATATGACTATTCTATCGTGGGTCGTCGATAAGGCAAAATCTAAAGCTTTATCAATTGCAAATAATTCGGCAAGAAAGATCGATGTATGATTTGGCAATCTGAATCTCAACTGGCATTCAGTCGACCATACACCCGCTCCCACACACTCGTCTGTCTTGGACCCGTTGGTATATAAATGAAAAAAGGAAAGATGTTTAATTAGGATCTCTCTGAACCTCTGGCGTACCTCCACCTCCGGCACCGTGGCTTTGGCTGATGGTAGCCAGTCTAAAAAGGTGGTGAAATTGGGTGTCTCCCACGGTGCTATATTTGACTGAACCAGGGTATCGATGGTAGAGAGATCTATACCGACTTTTTCTGTGAGGTCATGGAGTCTATTGCACAGCGGCTTTCCGCCGCGGTGCTGTGGCCCTACCTGCCGGCGCAAAACATCCCTGTTGGGATGATGGGGCTGCCTGGCTACCTTGGCGGCATATGTCAGCGCAAGCTGGCCGCGTCTAAGACGGAGGGGAGGTACTCCCGACTCTACCTCTAGGCGCTCGGTGCGAGTGCACATAAGGGCTCCAAGACAGACGCGTAAACACGCATTCTGCACAACATTCAAACCTTTCAGAGTTAAGCTCGTTGCCGAGCCATACACGATTGACCCATAATCTACTTTAGATCTAATCAGGGATTTATATAACATCAGTAAAGACTTTCTATCAGCTCCCCATTTGTGTCCAGAAATGCACTTTAATAAATTGAGTGCTTTTTGACATTTATTCTTTAACTGACCAATGTGGTCTTTCCAATTTAATCTACTATCAAAGAGTAGACCAAGAAATCTAGCTGAATTTTGAATAGGTATTGGGTGGTTGTCTAGAGTTAGCCTGATGTTGGGCTTTCTCCTATGTGTAAAGACCACGCCAATACTCTTTCTAATGGAAAACTTAAAACCCCACTGGAGGCCCCAGTTATGAATCATATCCAGTGCCAATTGGATCTGATTTGCCGAGAACTCTGCATTATTGCTAGAGTGCCATAATGCACAATCATCGGCGTACAGTGAGTATTTAAGATTCCGAGGAGGAGATGGTAAAATGTCATTTATCATACATAAAAATAATGTTGGAGACAAGACACTTCCTTGTGGGATCCCGTTTGCCTGGACAAAAATGTCCTAGAAAATGACATTGTCAGAAAATAATTTGACAGAAAACGTTCTGTCAGAAATGAAATTTTGGATAAAACAAGGCAAGTTTCCACGTAATCCGAAAGCATAAAGTTTTCTGAGTAGGCCATGTCGCCATGTCATGTCGTAGGCTTTTTCTATATCTAAAAATACTGAAATCAAAAAATGTTTTTTGGCAAATGCCTCATGAATATGACTTTCCAGTTTTACCAGCTGATCGAGAGTTTGACGTCCCTTTCGGAAGCCGCACTGATCGTCAACTAGTAAATTCCTGGTATTTAAAAAATGCAATAGCCTACGATTAACAATTCTTTCCATGACCTTGCATAAGCAGCTTGTCAACGCAATTGGGCGGTAAGAGATGGCGGATCTGGGATTTCCCCCTCCTTTCAATATGGGAATGATGTGGGCGAAGTGCCATGAATTTGGAAAAGTCTGGCTTTTCCAAATATCATTGTACACTTCTAGCAATCATGTCATCATGATCAAGATGCTTTATTATCTCATATCGAATCTCATCGGGGCCTGGGGATGTTCCTCTACAGGCTTCTAGGGCTCGGACAAGCTCATTCATTGTAAGACCTTTATTGTAATCAAAGTTATCTCCTGTGACAAAGTGAATTGGTTGCAGCTCGGATGCTTCCTTGGTGGTCAGGAATGCAGGATTGTAATTTTCCGAGCTGCTTGTATAAGAGAACTGCCTGGCGATTGTGTTAGCAATGTCTCTAGGTGAATCATAATTATTTCCCTCATGGATGATGTTTCTGATTTTTATTGATACTTTTTCCTATTTATTCTATTAACTGTGGACCAAACCTCTGATAACTTGGTGTTACTGTTAATTGTAGAGACAAAGCTTCGCCTGGAGTCTCTTTTGGCTTGTCTGATTGTTCTACGAGCCCTAGCTCTCGCTTGTTTGTAATTGCGAAAGTTCTCGTTTGTAATATTATTATGGAAAAGCCTGTAGGCCCTATTTCGTTCACATAGCGCTCTGCGGCAATCTGGTGTCCACCATGGAACTCTATGCTTAACGCTATCTGTCGAAGTCTTAGGGATGGTTGCCATTGCTGCATTTATAATACAATTTTGAACATTGTTTACTTTATCATCAATGGTTTCTCCAACAACTTCGAGCTTGACGCTCCTTGTGAAGGCGACCCAATCTGCTCTTTTTACGTTAAATTTGGGTGCTGAAGGCGTCCTCGTGGTGTCGCATGAATATTGAATACAAATAGGAAGGTGATCGGTTCCCAACGAGTCGTCAATGGTGTGCCACAGGCACTTGGCTGCTGAAGAGACCAGTGATAGGTCAATAAAGCTCAAATTACCGGTATTATCGTCTATTCGCGTTGGACTACCATCATTTAGAACAGTGTTTCCCAAACCCATGGTCGCGACCCAAACAAGGGTCGCGAGGGTTTTTCTGAGGGTCGCGGACGGTCTCCGAAAAAAACATAATTATGATATTACATTACGTTACATACGATTATTTATCGATTTATTGTATTTTAATTTTATCGTCACTTGATTCCCAGTCATTGTGGGATCTCTTCTCCTTTATTATAATCTCTAGCTGTTATAACAGTAAATAATGTGGTGTAGGCTACATATTGTATCGAAGTATTATTCATCTTTATATTAAAAACTTGTAATTAACAAATTGATTTATTGTTTTCTTCTTTCCAGGTCTGAACTCTAAAAATGGCCCAACGCAAAACACAATTGGAGTATAAGCCTGAGTTCTTGAAATATGGCTTCACTGAGATGAGAGAACGATCTGGGAACGTCCGACCCCAGTGTGTTCAGTGCCTGCAAGTCCTCGCCAATGAATCTATGAAGGAAAATAAATTGAAGCGTCATCTGCACTCAGTTCATCCAAAGTTTGTTGAAAAACCACTGAGTTACTGGAAGGACAAGGAAGAACAAACAAAACGAAGTCGGATTGATGCTCCCTCGAGTACGGCTTTTTCTCTGGAGAAAGCTTCTTTGGCGTCATTTGAAGTGGCATGGATAATTGCAAGATGCAAAAAGCCTCATAACATTGGAGAGGAGCTGGTAAAGCCAGCAGCAGTGGCAATGGTAAAGACTATTGGTGGAGCAGATATTGCCAAGAAGGTTGAATCGGTACCACTTTCCGACAATAGCATTAAACGTAGAATTGATCTCATTTCAGAAGATATTTTGGCTCAACTGATTGTGGCACTGAAAAAAGCAGGAACATTTTCTTTGCAGACGGAT
Source organism: Penaeus japonicus (assembly GCF_977035675.1). Classification (NCBI taxonomy): domain Eukaryota; kingdom Metazoa; phylum Arthropoda; class Malacostraca; order Decapoda; family Penaeidae; genus Penaeus; species Penaeus japonicus. The sequence continues at coordinate 14,217,917 of NW_028234437.1, forward strand.
GAGTCTGTGGATATTGCAGGTAACCCTCAACTGATGGTTTTTGTAAGGTACAAGGGAGAAGATGACATTCAGGAAGAATTTCTCTTCTGTAAAGCCCTGTCAACTGGAGAAGACATCTTTAATATGATGAACAATTTTTTAAAGAAACATGATCTAAACTGGTTGAATTGTTTGGCAGTGTGCACCGATGGAGCTCTATCAATGATGGGAAGTCGTCTGGGTTTTGTTACTCGCATTAAAGCAGAAAACCCTGATGTCATAATAATTCACTGTTTTTTACATCGAGAAAACCTTGCTTCTCATCGCTTGCAACCAGACCTCCATGCAGTTTTAAATGATGCCATCCAAATTGTGAATTTTGTCAAGGCTAGGGCTTTAAACTCACGTATTTTCCATAAAATGTGTGAAGAGATGGGATCACATCACCAAGACTTGCTGTTCCACTCTGATGTCCGTTGGCTATCTCGGGGAAAGATTCTTGGAAGAGTTATTGAACTAAAAACTGAAATTGAAATATTTCTGCGTGAGAAAAAGCATGTACTTGCAGACTGCTTTAAAAACGTTGCTTGGCTGGCAAAGCTTGCTTATTTGGGCGACATCTTCATGCACCTGAATGAACTGAATTCAGACATGCAGGGCCGAAATCATACGATGATGGACATTGGTGAAAAAATTGTCTCATTCAAGAAAAAAATTGCTCTTTGGAGAGAAAAGTTGGCCAGAGGAAAAACTGCAGCCTTTCCAGAACTAAGTGCTGTGCTGGAAGATTCATCAGAAATATCCCTTGTTGACATCAAAAATATTTTTGAAGATCATCTGAAGAACCTTCAAGAAGAAATGGACAGGTATTTTCCAGAAAATGTCGACCTCAAGAAGCATAGCTGGATCAGGAATGTTTTCAGTGTGAACGTCAGTGAAGTTGGTGAGGATATCCCAGGGTTTCAAGAGGAACTTATAGACCTCCAGGAAAATCAAGTGCAGAAACAACACTTTGAAAACCTCCAGTATTCAAAATTTTGGACCCAACTCAAGGATAAGCCCATTCTGACTCGGGAGGCTGAAAAAGCTCTTCTCCCTTTTCCAACAACATATCTCTGTGAACAAGGGTTTTCAAGCCTTGTTACGATCAAGACTAAAGCAAGGAACCGCTTGGATCCCCAGCATGACTTGCGTTGTGCTCTAACAATCAACATAAAGCCCAACTTAGAGGATCTCACTCACAAAATGAAGCAGTTCCACGGTAGCCACTGAGAAAACATTTTTGGTTTTGTGACTTGACTACCAAATCATGTAATAAACTTAGTCTCATTTTCATGAAAATTTGTTTTTTCAATTGCTCCTATTTAAAGTTGATTGAAAATCATTGTGTTAGTAATATAAATTTACTCAATAAAACTATATACAATTATAAATAAGTGTAACATATCAAAATTATTGGTGACTAGCACTACATGTACGTACACTCATTTAGGGCCAGGCCAAGATTGTATTTAGGGTCACGACCAAAAAAGTTTGGGAACCACTGATTTAGAAGAACCAGATCAGAGTCGTTGATCAACTTAACTACTTGCTCACCTCTACCATTCACCCGCAGGGAACCCCATGATGTATGACGAACATTAAAATCACCTAGAATTAATTTATTCTAGCTCATCATAGATTAGCATTTTATCAGGTGGACAGTAAGCTGAGCATATAGTCAGATACGTGTTATTGAATTTTACTTTGCATGCGACGTGTTCCAAAGTAGAATTAATCGTCACTTCAGTGAAAGGGGGATTCTGGTGGATGTACATGGCGACTCCGCCTCCACCCCTTCCCTCTCGGTCTTTTCTACAAAAATGGTAGTTTCTTAGTGATACGACCTCGTCAGAGACTTGGTCGTTTAAATGGCTTTCTTGTAGAACGATAATATCGGGAGCATAGGACGAGGCTAATAATCTAAGGGAGTTTAATTCCCGAGGACCTCTCTCGGGAATTTTTGGAGACAGTAGCCTCCATGGCCTGCTCCCCTCCACTAGGGATGCGCCCGGCGGAAGATGATCTACCCTTACGAGTAGACCAAAAACCAGGCGAAGTCCTAGTAGGGGTCGCCTGGACTAGAAGGTGCGATCCGGATTGTGATTTGGTATCGTCCTCCTTAAGATGCTGTGTTTGCTGGGTTGATTCAGCAATTTCTTTAATTGTTTTGTTCAATTCTTTAATCTGATTCATTAAGTCCTTTACCGTTTCTTTCAATTCTGCAATTTCTTGGTCCTTAACTGCGAGCTGCTGACTAACACTGCTTGCACTGGAAACATTGTTAGTTACTGCTGAGGCGTAAGAAGTATTGGGTTTGCTTGTCAAACCTTCCACTTTCTTTTTGGCCTCACGGTAGCTAACATCGTGCTCTCTCATGTATGCTAATGTCTCAGTCTCCTTCTTCAGGCTACTGCATTCAGCAGAGCCTGACTGATGGGGACCTCCACAGTTAGCACACTTGAGTGTCTTTTCCGTGCATTCAGTGGTATCATGATCTCCAGTACATTTACCGCAAGTGAATTTGTTAGTATCCTTATCATTGCATCTTAATGAGGTGTGTCCAAATTTTTGGCATGTATCGCAACGCATTAGTTTTTGAATATAAGGTCTTACTTGAACAATCTCATATCCGATTTTAACAGTACTTGGAATTTTTGGTGAAGAAAAGGTCAAGAAACACAATCCGGTCTTTATTCGCGCATTCCCATCCTTCTTGGTCATGCAATTTACGTCTACTACGTTTTGGTCATTCATGGCATCAAGAATTTCGCTTTCTTCCATTGTCCTCAAATCCCTGTGAAAGATTACTCCCTTACAGGTATTTGGGCCAACAGGAATAGTTACTTTTACTGTAATGTCATGAATCTGCGTCAGCTTAAGTAAATCATTAATCTGAGACTTAAATTGCACTTTCACAAGGAGGCTGCC
>NW_028234437.1:14238365-14248365 GCF_977035675.1 Penaeus japonicus
TTATATAGTATATGGATATTATATATGTATATATATGTATAATATATATGTATATAGATGTATATATATATATTATATGTATATATATATATATTATGTATATATAGTAGATATGTATATATATAGATATGTAGATTATATATATATAATTATAATTTTAATATAATATATATAATTATAAGATGTATAGGTATAGATGTAGATATATATATATATATATATATATATCGTATATATGTATATATATGATTAGATATATATATATGTATATATGTATATATATATGTTTATATGTATATACTTATATGTAAATATGTATATATATATGTATATATATTAGGTATATGATATATGTATAACTATGTATCGTATAGGTATATATAGATATTTATGTATATATGTTAATATATATATATATATATGTATATATATAATTTTTTGTTTGTTTTTTGTCTCTAAGGTGTTTATGGTGTGAGTGTGTGTGTGAGGGATATAAATATATATATATAGTGATATAATATATATATATATTTATATATATATATGGGATGGGTGGGTTGGCGGGTGTGGACCGTGGGGCGGTGTTGTGTGTGGAATATGTATGTATGTTATTATATAGATATTTAATATATATATATATATTATATATAGATATATATATATATATATAAGATATATAATATAGATATATATATATTTTAGAAAAATAATAATGGATACGATATTTGGATATATATATATATTATATATATTATGATATAGATATATATATTATATATATATGTTATGTATATGTATCTATGTATATATATATATATTCATATGTATAATGTATATTGTATATATGTATATGGTATATATATAGATGATGTATATGTATATATATTTATGTATCATATATAGAAATTTATATATAAAACTAAATATATATACATAATATATATAGATTTTATATATAAAACATATATATTTTACATATATATATAAATTTATATATAAAACACCCACACACACACATATGTATGTTATATATATATTGTATATATATATTATATATATATATATATATATATATATATATATATATTTATATATATATAATATATATATATATAAATATGTATATATATATATATACATATTTATATATATATTATTTATTCATATAATATATATATACATATTTATATATATATATATATATCTAAAATTTGTTATCATTTTATATATCCATATTTTATAATATATATTTACATATTTTATAGTTTATATAATATATATATATCTATATATTAATTTTAATATATCTATATATATATATATAATATATAATATATATATTTATGTATGTGTGTTATGTGTATATATATAGTATATATATATATATAATTATATATACTATGATATATATATACTATATAATAATTCTGATATATATATATATACAATATATAGATATATATATATATATAATATATATATAATTATAATATAATATAAAATATACATATATATACATATACATATATATATATATATATATAATAAATTACATATATAATTACCACAAATATTTTGTATACTCACCATATATAATATTATATAGAAATATAAATATATATATAATGATTCACTACATTTTGGTATATATATAAAAGATTACCATAGTATACTTTATATATATTTTATATATGTATATTTTATATGTATGTATATATATTATGTATGTATATTGGTGTATTGTATGTATGTATTATATATATATATATATAATATATATATATATATATAAATATATATATTATATATGTGTGTGTTGTGTGTGAGTGTGTGTGCTGGGTGTGTTTTATAATAAAATTATAGATAATTATGTAGATGTTGTGAGTTGTGCCGTTCTCTGTCTCCGTGTATATAAAATTTTATTTATATTTATATATATATTTATATATATATGTTATATATATAAATTTGTATATATTTATTTATATATGTTATAATTAGCGTTTATTTATAGTATTTATATTTATATTTATTTATATAGAGGATTGTATACTCGTGCATATAATTATAGGTATATATATATATATATATATATTATATATATATATATATATATGTATATATTATTTATATATATATATATATGTATATATATAATATATTATATATGTTATAGTATATATAATATATATATATGGTATAGTATTTATATAAATATTTATAATTATTTATATTTGAATCTATCTATATTTATATAATATATATATATATATATATATTTATATATATTTATATATTATATATATATATAATATAATATATTTAATATATGTATAAAATATATATAATATAATATGTAACTTAATTATATATATATATATATAAATTTATATAATATATATATATATTTATATATATATTATATATTGATATATATAATATACATATATTTTATATATAATATATATAGGTATATATACTATATTTATTATATATATTATATATATATATATATATATAGTAATATACATAATATTATATGATATATTATATGTTTATTATATTTATATGGTATATATATATATATATGTAATATATATATATATATATATATATTTATATGAATATATATATATGTAATTTATATATTATATATTATATATATTCTTATTTATATATATTAAAATAAAATATAAAATATATAAAAAAATTAAAAAATATTTTAAAAAATATATATAAAATTAAAAAAAAAATAAAAAAAATATAATAATTATAGGAAAAAAGAATTGTATTTAATATTAAAAAAATATAAAAAAAAAAAATTAATAAAAAAAAGTAATAAATTGAATGAAATTTATTTTAAATAATAAATATAAAATAAATTTATTTATATTAAAAATATTATTTAATTAAATTTTTGAATATGGGTATTTTGATAATATTTTTTAAATATTATTTTATTTAATTATTAGAATAAATTTAAAATATTTATTTAATATTTTATAGTTTTTTATTATTAAGTTTTTTGAAAATTATTATAATTATTTTTTTTTTTATTAAGAATTGTATTTTTAATATTTATTTTTTAATTATTATTTTTATTTATTTATATTTAATATAATTATAATTATATAATATAATAATGGTAAATATATAAAAATAATATATATTTTATATAATTAAAAAATTTTAATAATTTATTATTTTAAATTTTATTAGATAATTATAAGATATTTTTAATAAATTTTTTATTAATTTTGAATTTAATAATTTTAATATTAATATAATATAATAATAATTTTTATAATTTATAAAAAATATTTAATTGAAAAATAGATTTAAATTATTAATTATAAGATTTAAAATATAATTAATTTAATTATTATTTAATAAAAGATATTACATATAATAATTTATAATAGTTGATAATGATTAAATATAAAGATGAATTTATAAATAATTAAAATATTAAAATTTCAAATCAAAATAAAAAAATATATTTATATAAAAAAAATATAAATTTAAAGATATAAAATATATAATAATGTTTAATATAAAATTAAGTTTATATGTTAAAATTAAAATATATATATAGTATAAATATAATTAAATTTATATTTTTTATTATAAATAATAATAATTTAGATTTAAATAAAAATAATATAAAAATAAAAAGAACATAGTAAAATAATAATTTAATAATTTGAAATATTTATTATAATTTAATAATATAAAATAATAATTAAAAAATATATGAATTAAATAATTTAAAAAATATATTATATAAAAAAAATAATATAAATATAAAAATATATAAATATTAAAAATAATAAAAAAATAAAATATATAACATATTTAGGAAAATAAATAAAATATATTTTAAAAAATTATATACAATAAATAAAAAAAAATTTATAAATAACTTATATATATATATAGCGACAAATATATATAAGAGTATATATAATGTATATATATATATATATATATTATATAGTATAAATATATAAAAATTTTATACATATACATATATATATATAGTAATATATAATATATATATATAGCGTAAAATATGATAAATTATATTATACATACAAAATTTGATTCTCAAATATAGATTTTACAACCTATATTAACCTGATATAATTATATAATATATATATATAAATATACTATGTATGTATATATAGGTATGTAAGTATATATGGTATGTATTATGTATATATTATATATATATATATATAAATCGTATATATACTATATATAAATAAATAGATATTGTTGGTTGTGTTGTAGTGCGTGTGTGGTTTTAATCAACTCTATATATAATTTAATATATATATTATAGTGTGTATTTGTGTTTTATATATACAATTGAATATATATATATTATATCGATTATATATAATATCGTTAATATATAATATGTAATACCTATACTTAATCTATATGTATAAATATATTTATATAAAATATATATATTTAATATAGTATATAACTATATATAATCTAGATCATTATTGTATCAATCTATATATATTATATATGTAATAATATATTATATATATATATATATGATATAAAATATATATATATTATATATATATATAAATTTATATATATTATATATATATAGGTATATATATAATAAAAGTATATATAATATATATATATGATGTATATATATTATATATATATGTATTATATAAGTATATATATTATATATATATTAAAAAAATATATATTATAATATATATATATATATATATAAAAATTTATATATATTAATAATATATATATGATATATTAATATATACGATAAAATAAAAATATATATAATATGTATATCTATATATAATTATAAATATTATATATATAATATATATATATATTATATATATAATATATATATACAATAATATATAAATATTATATATATAAATAATACTAATATATTATATAATATATATATGTATGTATTATATGTATATATATAAATTATAAGTAAATATAATATAATACACATAATATATATTAGATATATTATATAATAAATATATTATATTATGTTATATATATATATATATTAAATATATATATATAAATATATATGTATATGTTATATATATATATAGTAATATATAAATTATTATAATTATATATATATATATATATATATATATATATATATATTTATATATTAGATATATATATGTATTATATATTAAATATGTTATATATCGCATATATATATGATATTAGCTATCATACTTATATATAATATTATATATATTATATATATATATATATATATATATGTATATATGTATATATATATATTTATATATAAATTGTATGATATATATAATATATGTATATATATTAGATATATGTGTATTTATATATTATATATGTATATTTATATATATATATTGTATATTATATAATATAATGGTATATATATATATATTATATATATATATATATATATATATACTATATATGTATATATTCTCTATATATCATATCCTAATCTTATATATCGAGTATATATATATATATGACTATATTATATATACTATATATATATATTATATGTTTATATATATATATAAAACTAAATATATATCATACAAAAATATATCTATATATATATATGTATATATAACCATCTATGTAAAACTATATGTAATATATTAACAATATATATATATATATTATATATATTATATATATATTTATATAGAACTATATATATATTGATATATATATATATATTATATAATATATATATATATTATATATATATATAATATATATTATATATATATATATAAATATATGTATATATATAGATATATATTTATATATAACAAACAAAAACTATATGTATATTTTTATATATATATATATATATTTACATAGATATGTATATATATATATATATATATATATTATATATATGTATATATATATATATATATAATATATTATATATATATATATATATATATATATATATATTATATATATATATATATATATATATATTATATATATATATTTATATATATATAATATATATATATATATGTATTGATATAATGTGCATATATTTATATATGCATGTATAAGTTTTATTTTTATATTTGTTTTTATGTTCAGAGACTTATCCAGTTAATGCACTTTTACATAGAAGCACAGCTACAGACAGACACACATACAGATATGCAACAGGATGCCAGATATTCATTAGGTCACCTTTATGTTGCATGTTTACAGGGACGGAAGAGCAAACCTTTTGCTTTATCCAAGCCAGAGCACGGTTGAAGACAAGTAGCAATGGAACTCCTGATTATCTCTACCAGTAAGTTTTTATGTTTTTTTGATAAATTTTTTATCATATTTTTACACTAATGTGTTGACACTGTAATATTTTACTGTAGAAGTTGTCTTTTCTTGTGTTGGATCAGTAGGCATATGCTTTTTAACAACCAGTTTAGAGTTTGGTTTGTTTTTGAGCAAATTTATTGAGCTTTTCCTTCTAAATCATTACAGGTCTGTAATTGATGAGCTCGGTCTAACAGGCCAGATAAGTCCTGCACAAGCCAGAAGGCATTGGGATTCTTTAGTCACCAGGTACAAGGTTAGTATTTTTGATGTAAGATAGAAATTCATATGAACATGATTAATGCATACTTGCATAGAAGACTTGCTACACTGACATGATGACTACATTTTGGATTTGGAAGAGTGAAACAAAAGCCATACTGTAGTCACATTTCATGTTTCTTGGTGAAAGGTTTCTTGGTTTAGGTGTCTGATCTCATTATTAAGATGTGTTGAATAAAGAAGGTCTGTGAATATCAAAAGAATAAGAAACAGATCATAGCACTCAAGACCTAAAATAATTTTTGATTCTTGGCATGTCACTAAAAGTAATTTCTGGTTCATAATTTTTTCATGGCTAGTTCTTTTTAACAAGTCAAGTCACTAAAAGTGCACATTTGATATTTCAACTCAAAACTCAAAATTAAAGAAAAAGAATAAAAAATTCCACGAAAAATGATAGAAACTAAATCCATTGAATTGTGGTTGCATAATAGAATTTGTCAATAGAAAATTAATTTTGTTTCTGCTGCAAGTTTGAAATTGTTGCAGTGAATGAAAATTTCACTGTTTTTTTAATGTGAAAGAATACTTAAAGACCTATATTTTTTTCTTCATTTTTCAATTTAAAAATATATTTCCATAGAATTGTTTGCATTCATACATACTATAACACGTAAAAAATTAACAATATTAAACTTATACTGTGAGAGTAATTTTAAGTTACAGGTATTTAACCCAATGACAACGGTGCATCACATTCGTGTGACACAGCCAAACTCCTAATGCTGGGGCATCATGCCAGTGTGACGATTACAATGCAATATTGCAATCGCCCGGCATAGGGGTCTTCGCGTAGCGAGTGCCCCGTCGGGAAAGGGTTAATGAAAACAACCACTTTTAGTTAATAGAATATCAATCAGACTTAATTTTGGGACATACTTTGAGTATATGCAATAGTTTACATCAAAGTATAAGACTAAAACATCACAATTTTCTGGTCGGTAGTTTAAATTGGGGAGGGGGATTTTACAGAGGGGATGCATAGGGGTTTAAGCGTAGGCGGATGTATGTATAATATATGTAACCGAATAATGAGAATGGACTCTTCTGCATGAGAATTATTAAAGGAATTATGAGATAATTTGATCACTGAGAGAGGGGTACAAGGAGCTGATATATATATATATTTTTTTTCCTTCTTTCTTTTTATTCATATAATAAGATGTGTGGTAACTTTCTGTATGTAAAATTACAGTCTAGATCCGATAAAAACAACATCTAGAATATGGATATTAGGCAACACCCTTTTAATTTTGTTAATTAATAGATTTCAGGGATGAAACTTTATAACATGATGCTAGGGGCATTAAACTATTTTTTAAGAATATTTTCTTTTAATTCATTAACTTGAACCCATAAGTGGTCATCATCCTTAACCCTTCAACAAGGGTCAGATCACTTTCGCACTACTTTTTTCCTTTTGATAGGGCCTGTGATATGACAAACATAAGTCTCTAAATACAGTAAAAAACACAAAAAATAAAACACAAGAATTGCTCTAGTTCTACATTAAGTGACTAAAAGAGAATGGGAAAAGTCAAGGTATATTGCATGAAGCTGCCTCACTCTGAAATAAAACCCATCCTGGAGCCTGGGTAAACAAATCTATCCCCTATTTGCAATGGGTTAACACTTCCAAGATGGGCCCGCATCTTACATCTTTCATACAGTTTGTTTACACTGGATTAGCTCCTGTATATACCATAATTGTCCAAGTTATTTCATCTTTCCATGTATTTGCTGTGTTTGTATATTCAGTATTGTTCCATTTTATCTATTCCAAAATTTGCAGTGACACGTCCCATTTTTGTCTGTTATGTAAATAAGACAGACAGTTGTATCTAATAGAAGTGTATTGTTGAAGACTGGATGCCTAATAAGTCATTAAGTATGTGCCTATAGATGTAATTATATTTACTTTCAGGAGCTAAGTCAGCCTGCTCTAGAACCTGAAGATGCTGCCCCTCCTTCCTGGCCATTCTATGCTGCCATGCAGGATGTCCTTCTTACTATGCCTCCATCTGTTCTGCCTATGTCTGATAGCCAAGAGATGGAAGAACCAGGTGTTGAAGGAAATGGAAATGGAATAGACAGAACCTTCCACCAGGGACAGTCAGTGGAAGACATTGAGGAGGAATATGAGGATGAAGAAGAGGAAGAAGATGAGGAAGAGGATGAAGATGAGGAGGAAGAAGAGGAGGATGAAGATGATGGTATGATGGACGAAGATGAAGACCACCTGGGTGATGGTTTTGATGATGAGGATTCTCAGGACATCAGCGAGTCTCAAGTGGATGATAATTCACAGGAGATGGACAGTCTTGAGGTGGATGAAGTGTGTAAGTATTTTTTTTTCTTTTTTTTCAAACATTCTACCATACAAGGAGATATATGCATTCTTGAGGATAAAAATGTTAGATACATGAAAGAAGTTCATAGAAAAATGATTTACATTACAGGGACAGAACCAAGAATATTCCGTTTCATTGAGTTAAGAGGAGCAAAAGAAGCAGATATGGTTGCCCTTGGACCCTCTCCAGTATTTGCGTGAGTATTTACTTCTTGCATGCTCATCCTACCTGTTATTCATAATGGTGTGCATTTTTTTTATCAACATACTCAGAGGGTGTTTGAGATCAGAACAAAATGTAGAAAAACAATAGAAGACAAAGATTGATTTTCTTTATTGTATTATGTTATATATTACATACAACTATGGTGTAGTATCCACCCAGATAGCACTCTGATGTCCATCTAACATCAGCTGACAATGTTTAGCAACATCAGTGGAATGTCCATTCTACTTATGCGGCCAGATATTGATGGTAGAATAACTTCAGATGTGTTAAAAATTAATACAGTAAACAGAATTAGCATTGCAAGGCAGTGAGGTTGTTGTGCCATCTGTCAAATATTGAAGACTAGCCTGGTTGAGGAAACTCTGTTACCAACCATCTCCTAACCTCGCACCAATTGATACTATATTTGCTTTTCAGTGATCAATATCCACCCAGAAAAGTTTGTATACATGATATCGAACCTTAGTATCCACTATGTCTGGTTGACAAAATGTCAGGTCTTTCGTCTTTCGAACATTGGCCAGATGAGCAGAATAGACTTCCTATCACCATTTCCAAATGTCAACAGCAGGTGTCAGTTGGACCTCAGAGTGCTAGCTGGGCAGTTTTATGAAAAATGGCTTTGAATTTTTTAGTGATCAGAAAACAAAAGTTCATTCATTTTTGGGCACCATTGCTGAGCTTCCATTAGCAAATTTGTAGTGGGATTGTTGACCATTAGTACTGCTAGAATAATTAAGAATAGATTA
>NW_028234437.1:14260865-14265865 GCF_977035675.1 Penaeus japonicus
GGTTGGTGCTCTCCCACTTTCTCAGGTCCTCACAAAGAAAGGTAGTTGTCATTGTTTGTTTGTTTTGTTCCTGTAACATGTTTCAAGTAAAGAGCTTTACCTGATCAATTAAAGGTGGTCATGAAGATTAGGAAGTAAATTTGGAAATGAGATGCAGATGATATTTGTGTTGGAGGGTTGGTAATCCTTCTAATCACTTCATTGTTTTTTAATGTTTATCATGATACAACCTTATGAATTGTTAAATAATGAACAAAGTTGACATATATTAATATATATTATTTTTTTTAATTATTCAAGGTTTAGTGGATGAGCTTGAAGAGGAAGAGGACCCACAGAAGAAAATAGTAAAGCGTACCAGACAGTACACTTGTTTTGTGTGTGGAAAAACAGGGAAGATCCTCAATGACTTTTTCATGTATGAACACGACCAGAGACTTTTGTACACTCAGAAGACTGTCTTAGAGGTTATCAGCCATTTAGTGAGCAGAAAGATGGTCAACATGGAATCCAGCACCTGTTTGTGTTCAGGCTGTACAAATCTTGTCAATGAAGCTGATTCTGTTATCCAGAGGCATGATAGAATAAAGGAAATGGTCCAAGGATTGTATTACACTGGTATTGCTCAAGCCAAGGCTGATCAGCAGCAACAACAGCAGCAGCAGCGTTTTGCACGTAATCCAGCAGATGATAGTAGTTCGGAAGAGGATAAGGAGATTAAGAGAGAAGAGCGAGTAACATACAGTCAGCGTGGAAGGAAGCGTAAGGCTACTGTGCTTGCAGATGAGACTGAAGTTAAAATCAAATTGGAGCCAATGGATGATGGTTTTGAAAGTATAGAATGTGATGTAGACTTTGACGATGACTCAGAAGATGAGCGCAAGAGACGGAAAACAAGAGGAAGGGGGAGAGGAAGAGGACGAGGAAGAGGAAGAGGAAGGGGCCGTGGGAGAGGTAGACCAGCGGCAAGATCAACGCTTATTGGTAGAGGTTTGGGTGGTCAGTATCCTACTTCAAATAAGAGAAAAATTCTACCTTACAAAGGACCAAAAATATATCACTGTGCAGAATGTGATTCTGAGTTTAAGAAGTACACAGATCTGATTACTCATAAGAAGGAAGTTCATACTGTTATTGATAATACACCTCTTGAAGTCGAGGAAACCATACTTGAAAATGGAGTTATTACATACTTTAATAAAGGTAAAGCAAATAATTCTGAGACAAGCCATCCATGCAGGGAGTGTGACAAGCATTTTCTGCGCAAGGATGACTTGTGGTATCATCAGGAGATAGCCCATACTGAAGGGAAGGGGAGAGCCAAGACTGCATTTAAAGACAGAACCTATGCTTGTGAGGAATGTGGTGAAACCTTCTTATTCAAGTACAAACTCAAGATGCATATTAATAGCAAACATTTGAATGATGCTGGCCAGAATGCAAATGACTTTACTTGTGGAGAGTGCGGCTGCAAATTGGGAAGTCTTCCAGGTTTAACATTCCACATGCGCAAACATCACAATAAAAGTTTGACTTATCGCAAGACAACAGAATATTTGTGTAGTGACTGTGGGTTCATGGCACCATCAAACAAGAAGTTGAGGGAACATCAAGAGGCCCATTGTGGTTCCTCAACCAAACCAAAGGTGCAGTGTGAAATATGTGGCAAGACCGTCCTTAAAGTGTCCCTTAAAATGCACAAAGTTAAGATGCACTCTGAGTTTAAAGAACAGTGTGATAGATGTGGAGAACGTTATGCTACTAAAACTGATTTATTGCGACATATCAATGTTGTGCACCTTCGTATTCTTCTTTATAACTGTCAATATTGTGGAGAAAGATTTGCTACCTCTGATGCCCTTAGGTATCATAGAGTTAAAATGCATGAAAAACCATCCTTTTACTGTCAGATTTGTGGTAAGTGTTATAAGAGGGTTGGGGAATTAAATACTCATATCAAACGTGCTCATAACGATCGTAGGAAGGCAGAGGTTTGTACTTATTGTGGCAAAGAGTACTATGACCGTAGCAAGCTGCGTAACCATCTGGTAAGTAAGCATAATATTCCACAGGAAATGACCTACTCAGAAAATTATCTACGTAAGAAACGTGTTGATGGGTTACCATTGGCGAAGCACATGGAAAAACGATCAGGTATGGAACAAAAGATGGCACATATGGGTCAGCCAGGGGTGGTGCATCAGCAACAACAACAGCAGCAACAGCAACAACAACAACAACAACAACAACAGCAACAACAACAGCAACAACAACAGCAGCAGCAACAGCATCCACATCATCATGGTGTAGTTCCACAACACCAGCAGCATCCACACATGAGACCAGTTGTGGATGAGGCAGCAGAGGCAGCTCGAAATCTTGGAGCATATCAAGAAATTACTACCACAGAGGATGATAATTCGCTAGTAGTAACAGAGATCACTGAAGCACCTGCTCAGGTGGAACAGACTGTGTTGGTTGACCCATTAAGTGTCCCTCAGGGTATGATGCACCATCCCCAGGTGGCACACATGCAACCACCTATGACCATGCACCACCCCATGCATCAGCAGATGCACCATCATGCTGCAATGTCTCGTCTTGGTGTTCTTTACCAGATGAACATGCACCACCCAGGGCCATCACACCTTAACATGTAGTTCAGAGCCTAGTAAGATACACTATGTTTTAGCCATACTCTAGTAGAGGTTCATATTTTGCAATCTTTCAGAGAAGCACCTATCTTTTCAACGATTTGAATTAATAGCATAAGTTAACAGCATCATACAAGTTTAGTTTTGACCTATAATCACTTTATAGTATAAATTTTGGTGCCAAATCAGTAGAGAAATATAAGAATGAATTGGCTATCGTGTGTGTGGGGGGGGGGGGGGGGCGAGAAGGGGGAGGGGGGGTTGGGGGGGGGGGGGGGGGGGGGGGGGGGGGGGCCTAGGGAGAGGGGGGACATGGGGGGGAATTGGTATGAGGGTGGGAGGGGGGGGGGGGGGGGGGGGGATGGGGGGTAGGGGAAAAGATATTCAAAACATATATTGATATTAACTGATAGATACATTTTTGGAAAAAGCATATATTGTCCTAGTTATTTCAGGCCCCAAAATCTCTAGTACAAAATGAAGATATTCTTCAGTAATTATCAGCTTCAAAAGTATTCTAGTATTGTTTTAATTCTATAGTTATTAAGCTAATTGAATTTATATTGAAGGACTTCCTATGGCCATATAGAAGATAGATAAGACTTGTTAGTTTCTCAAATAATTTCAAATTATTTCCTCTTAGTAGCTGGGGGGCTGTATACATGCAATGGAAAATGGTAGATAAATCAATTCATGGAATTGTCTAAGTTTAATTGAAGGGTACAAAGCATCATATGCAGGAGAAATATTTTTGTGGTGCATTAAATGCATCAGGTGGAAGGAAATCTGGAGCTGCTGGTGACTGATTAAACAGAAATGGTGAGCAAGACTAAGAATGGAGAGCTTAAATATGAGATGGGTGTGTAGCCTACTGCGCATCATAGTACTCTGTGCCACATACCAGCATCATTTATGCTAAATCAAACCTCTGCTAAATTAACTACAGTGTTGTGTAATGGAGAATTAGAATTATATAAACAATATATTTACAAACCAAAATGTGGACATCTAATTCCAGTGTAAAGTATGTAGCAACTTTTATGTAGTTATTATTGAGTCAGGTCTTTGTAATATTCTACCTCCTGAACAAGTGTGCTTTTAAAACATGGAGAACTGGTTAAGAGATTTCAGTTCATATCATACTTGTATTAAACACAAAAATGCCTTTGAGAATGTAGTTTATAATTTATATGAATGTAAGGTCCACAAATCTGGCTGCAACCAACAAACACACAAGAAGTTAAATGCATGTAGTGTTTTTTCTTTTTCTCTTTCTTCTTCCTTTTTTACTAGATCATTTATTTTTGAGGAGATAAACTTACAGAGCAAAGTGTTTTTTTTCCACTAGTATCTATTTATATTCAGAAAAGAAGAGTTAAGAATGTGTTGAGAGAATCCCTTGTGTTTCTAAATTTGCCTTTGCTCACTTAGCCAACTCCTCTTTAAAAACATTAACTGAGAAGAATATATATTAAACACCTAGCAAAACAATTGTATATAACTGGAAAAAGTGTAAAAAATGCCAATACATCAAATTTTCATGCAATATCTTTGTCCATTGGTTGTCTGTCCAGAGGGCCATGTGGTCCCAAAACTTCCTATGAAGGAATGAATCAAAACACGAATGTGCACACACATACATACTTATGTATTCCCATATACAAGCCCACATATACTGTATATAATATACACTTACACATATCCCTTCAACCAATCTCTCTCTCTCTCTTCTCTTCTTTTCTCTTCTCTTCTCTTCTCTTTTTTCTTTTCTTTTCTTTTCTTTTCTTTTATTCTCTTCTCTCCTCTCCTCTCCTCTCCTCTCCTCTCCTCTCTCCTCTCTCCTCTCTCCTCTCTCCTCTCTCCTCTCTCCTCTCTCCTCTCTCCTCTCTCCTCTCTCCTCTCTCCTCTCTCCTCTCTCCTCTCTTCTCTCTTCTCTCTACTCTTGCCTCTCTCCTCATCTCCTCTTCTCTCTCCTCTCCTCTTCTCTTCTCTCATCTCTTCGCTCTCTCATCTCTTCTCTCTTCTCTCTCTCTCTCTTCTCTCTCTCTCTTCTCTCTTCTCTTCTCTTCTCTGCTCTTCTCTTCTCTTCTCTCTCTCTCTTCTCTTCTCTTTCTTTTTCTCTTCTCTTCTCTTCTCTCTCTCTCCTCTTCTTCTCTTCTCTTCTCTCTCTTCTCTTCTCTTCTCTTCTCTTCTCTTCTCTTCTCTTCTCTTCTCTTCTCTTCTCTTCTCTTCTCTTCTCTTCTCTTCTCTTCTCTTCTCTTCTCTTCTCTTCTCTTCTCTTCTCTTCTCTTCTCTTCTCTTCTCTTCTCTTCTCTGTCTCTATCCCCCCCCATTATTTCTTTCTTT
>NW_028234437.1:14275865-14278365 GCF_977035675.1 Penaeus japonicus
GCAGCCTGCCTTTGATTCCCTCAGGATCTCCTGAATGGCTAACGGGTTTGCCAGTTCAAAAGCCTTCTCCAGGTCAAGGAAGACAATGACAGCACTGCTGCTGCTGACAGTGCTCAGTAAGGTGGCCATGCTGTGGGTAGTGCTCTTGCCCCTTGTGAACCCGTGTAGGTGTTCATGTGGAGGTCCCAGCTTCCATTGGAGCCGATTCAGTACCATTTTCTCTGCTGTCTTTCCCAGACAGCTAAGCAGGGAGATGGGGCGGTACCGTCCCGGTTCCTTTGGTTTGGGGACGGGAATTATATCAGCCCTCTTCCAGCACTGGCAGTGAGGAAGTTTCCCAGGACTTGTTGATGAGATGCAAAAGTGCAAGCTCACCTTCATGTCCTAGGTGGGAAATGATGGGGTGGGAGATCCCATCACAACCCGGGGCTGACCGGGAACTGGTCTTGTATGTTCGCCGTAATTCCCTCAGAGAGAACATGGCATCTGTATCATCAGGCTCGACCGCCTTTTCTCTGATGAGGGCATGCCTGCCTGGGAGCAGTTGTTCTTGGCATGCCCTCAGCTCTTCTGGTAGACCGACGCTACTTGTTCTAGCAGATAACTCGAGTGCCAGTCTCTCCGCCTCCGACCGCGGGTCATGATGGGTCTTTTTGGGGGCTGAGCGATTCGTGGCCCGTCTGATACGGTTCCACAATTCTGAAAGGGAGGTTTGGTGGCCAAAGGACTCACACCACTCCAGCCACTTTTCCTGCTTTAACCTCTTAGCAGTTTCCTGAGCATCCCTGAGAGCCTCTCTCAGAAGAGCGTGGTTCTCGGGAGTTCTCTGTCTGCGAAAGTGTCTTCTGCACATATTGATTCTGTGGTTGACCTCCTTAATCTCATCATTGTAGTACCAGGCGTCCTTGAAACACCCGGACCACTGACGAGTTTTGGGGATGGTTTCTGAGGCTGCCTCGTCTATGGCATTTACTAGTCTGGCCTCAAGTATGTCCACATTATCATTAAGTGAGGAGTCACTGGTTCTGAGGCACTTGGCCAGAGCCTCCTGGAAGGCTTTCCAGTTGGCTCTTTCCACCTTCCATCGAGGATTGTGCTGGGGCATGGGTGCCGGGCCAGCATCCAAGATGGTGGTGACTATCCCATAATGATCGCTCGTGGCAGTGTTGTCCACAGACCAACTAATTCTCTCGACCAGGGTTGCAGTGACAAAGGTGAGGTCAAGGACCCCCCCGCCAACGTGCGTAGGCTCCTGGCAGTTGAGAAGAGCAATCTCTGGGCATGACTCTAGCACCTCGGCTATATGGCAGCCTGCCACATCACGTCTCTGAGTGGGAGCCAGTATGGGGTGGTGGGCATTAAAGTCCCCCCCTATGAGAATTAGCTCATGTGCTGCAGCAGCACAGGCTTCACTGATATCTAAGCCCCTACAGTTTGGCCTACTGTATACATTGTACAGCTTGAGAGGACCCCCGGCCAAATGGATCTCAACAGCAAGGGATTCGGCACCTTCTCCACACTGCCCAGGATCGGCAATCAGGGAGCAGGGGATAGTCGACTTCACAAAGGTAATCAGGCCTCTGGTACCTTGTGTACTCGGTAGCACAAAGGGATGATATCCCGAGAAGCGTACAGATTCCCCTGTTAGCGTCTCTTGGAGCATGACAACATCAATGTTCCGAGATCGCACGTTCGCGTGGAGAAGGGCGGCCCTAGAGGAGAAGCTGTTGATGTTCCACTGCAGTATGCTTAAGTTAGTGGCCATAGTGCTTGTCTGCGTTCACTAAGTTATTGACGTCAAGGTATTCGGTCTCTGTGTCCGACGCCCCCGTGTGGGTAACGTCAGACATTTCGGAGTCTGACAACTCCTTGGTGAGTTCCACACTGAGTGTGATTTCCTCACTTGACTCGTCACTGTCGTCAGGACAGGTCGAGTTGGAAGGGCTGGGTCTCCTGGGAGGTGGAGTATTCCTGGTCGCCTTGGCCTTCCTTTTGGGTGGCCGTGGCTTCCTCACCCTTTGGGGTTTGGGCGCAGGCTCTGCCAGTGTGGTCTTGGCCGCAGGTTTGTCGGGGAGACAGGTCTCGCCCTGAGTTGGGGTGGGAGAAGGAGTCTCGCCCTGAGTTGGAGTGGGAGTTGTGGCCTTGGGCCTTATGTCCTTTTCCTTCAGGGCATTGACGGTCTGAGTCATTGCCGTCATGGCTACCTCGACTGCCTTCTCCGTCTCCTCGCTGGTCCTTCCCAATGCCGTCGCAACTGCTGTGACAACTGTCTTCAGCAGGAGCGTTTAGTCCTTCTCTGTGAACAGAGTCGGTCTCTCCGCTCTTGGGGTAGCCTTTGAGGTGTTCCCAGACCCCTTCCGGGTCTGTTTCCGACTTGGAACATCCACTAGCACCGGAAACTCTTTTGTGTTGGAGGCGTCCGGTGCTGGTTTCGCTTTGGGCGGTGCTTCCTTCCTCTTAGGAGGGGGGGAGCCCTTACCCCTTTGTTCTGCCCCCAGAC
>NW_028234437.1:14290865-14305865 GCF_977035675.1 Penaeus japonicus
CTGTTAACCAATTGACACAAGGTTATGCACTGTCCACTATGGTTTTGTTTTATACTATTTTTTACACAGGTAATCTCACAAGTGCTTGGTCACTAAGGAGTCTATTAGTAGGCCTACATGAGTTCATTTATTTACCTCATCCCTTTAATTTTCAGGGCAGAATGTTCTTATTTATAATACTATTATCATTGTTACCAACCATAATTATTATAATCTTTATTCCCCTATCATAATTATGTTAATAACAGTAGTAGTTATAAAATGAAAATTTTTCTTCCTGAGAATTCAAGGAATTGAATAATTGACTTATTGTTTATGACACATATGTGTCATAAACAAATAATTAAAACAAAACAGTGAATGTAGACATGCAGGGTAAGGATCATGTTAAAATGTATTTTTCAAAAGTTATAATACTATGGTCTTTTATTTATTAGACTTATGCCATATATGTTTTTGTCTCATATAAAGTTTCCATTCTAAATAATATTTTGTGTAATTCATATATACATTTACTCTCTTCTTTTTGCTCAGAATGAAAGACTGGGTAACCCTGATGTGTAATCTCTTAGAAGAGAGCTTCAACATCTAATTACAAGAAGTTCTAATATTGAATTTCCTTGATTTTTATTTGTCTTAATTATTTAGCATCCTTTGAAGTAAGTCTTGAAAAGTAGGCAGAGCTTCTTTATAATAACAATACTTTGGGCCAATCTTCTACGCTCTTTCTTCAAATGCTAGAAGACTCAACATTTACTTTTATACTCTTTAAATCACTAAGCTCTAAACCATTTCTAAGAATCACAGAGGTATCAAACATCATGCATACATTCTTCAGGCTTTATTCAGAGGTAGGCACTGATCTAAAACTGATGGCAACTTAATGTACTGTGTTATTTGAAAGAGGATGAAAATTAGGTGGAAATCTGAACTGTAAGTAATGTCTACCTTGATTCAATATTATTAGAAATAAACAAATAAATGAAATATAGCCTTCTGAAGTCAAAAACTAGTAAGAAACATTCAGTGAAATTATTTCTATACAATTTTGAATCTATATTTCTTCAAGCACAATTGTCGAAACATATTGGAAACTATATTGAAAACAGATTCACATAATTTAAATTAGAATATATAACCAGATATATAACAATATTTAGGAATGATAATTTGTGCTATACTTGAATAATACTGAGCTATGTATAAGATTATCACATCTTTAACTTTGGCTATAACAATAACACTATCATATAAAATACATTACTGAAAATTTAATGATCTGTATCATCTCCTTTTATAAAATACTAGAAATGATTATCAAAGCTATATTAACCCATTTTGGACAGGGGATACATTCGTCTACCCAGTCTCCAGGATGGATTATATTTCAGAGCAAGGCAGCTTCACACAACACACTTTGACTTTTCCCACTCTCTTTCAGTCACTCATTGTAAAACTAGAGCCATTTTTGTGTTTTAATTTTTGTGTGTTTTATTGTGTTTAGAGACTTATATGTGCCATATGACCGACTCTATCAATGCTGCAGTTGACTAGTGTGGTAGATGTATTGCTGTTTTATGGGAGGAAAAAAAAGAAACATTATTTTTTTGTATTTGTGTAGGAAACATGTAACCATCTACAATGAAGATTGCATGAAAAGGTAGGGAAGAGGAAGGAAACCTGTGCTTATGACAGTATAAGGTACTGGGTGCCTTCCTCTTGTTTTGCCTGCACATCCTTCACCAAGAGGTTGGTCACTTGCTGTGTGTCACCGCTCTTTAAAGATAGTGCTTGCTAGAGACCATGATAAGTGCCATTCAAGACTCTCTCTCCTGCTGGTGCTAAGAGAAAGTGGTGCCATCTAGGTTTTCGATGTTAGGTTTGCTTAATATTACAGTAATTATAGTAATTATGACTGCAACTGTCATCATCACTCACTCCTTACTCATAGCACAATAAAATAGCACAGTGATCCAAAATCCCCAAATATCATGTACATCATGAAGTCTGTCATCAGGCCAAAGCTCCTGCATCATGTATGTCATGACATCCATCCACAATGAGTTAATAACAGTCAATGAGAGGGACTATTAAGAAATCTATGCATTCCCTTCATAATAAGTTGCCTTATTTTTTTCTTTATCAAATATATAAACCAAAAAACACTGAACACACGAACAAGTGTATATAGAACTATATCTGCATATAAAATCCTTTATCATAACATTATTACCTGCAATACTTTGACATGTTAATGGAAATAATAATACTAAATTAAGTACTAATTTGCCTTTTTAAAAATCTAGTTTGATATTTATATGAGAATGTATTTATGCATTTTTTAGCTGTAACTGTATTAAGCCTGTTAAATATTTTATAATGTCCCAGTCCCCTTTGGCTATACCTATTCCTTTCAGTATGTCATTAGCGCTACGATCGGTAGTCTGAAGAAGATGGTATAACAAATATATTTTTAAACCCAAAGCAACCAGAATTGCTTGCAATGCTGCCTGTAGTGCTGAGTTGGAGTGAAATAATCTGCGTCCATATTGTTCCACTCCTCGGACCAGTGTTCCACTGTATGCAACCCCTGATATATGGCCTGTTTCAATATTCAGGACTGTAACTTGATTCTGCAAATAAAAAAGTATGATTTTATTCATATTTATTCTCCCTAAGGACTGATAATGAATAACATTTTTCAAAATTAACAAGTTCCTTTCTCTAATACAAAAAACTGCTCAGCTCCCCTCCCCATGGCAAAAAAATGTTCATTAGCAAATTTCATTTTTCTTCTCATGATGTTCATCCAAATCATTCATTGTTGAAGAAGAGACCATTTATTACATTTACTAATCAAAACTGATTAAGACTATTAATATTCATTTCCTATTTACATTCGTATAATAATCAGCACTGATATTTTTCTTAAGGCCAGACGAAACAGCTTGGTAAAAAATATTCATAAAAAAAAAGTTTTCAATATTTTTTCCTCAAACCTGTTGCAATTTGCTTAAAATCTAGTTTCTGATAATATGGCAAATGTAGAACTTTTTAGTTTATGACGTGACGTCATGACGTCATGATGTCAAAAATTAATGTAAATTGTAGTTTTCTTTCTAGAGGTACCAATTTTGGCATGGTAGTAGTTGAATAACATATGAACATAAACACAGAGCATTTTTGCTAAATTCGTTATAGTTCGTGAGATACCGCTGTCGCAATTTTATGTAAATAATGACGTCACTTTTTTTAACGAAATACCGCTCCCGAACCATTGTTTTTCAATATTTCTAAAAGCCCATCAGTAAAAATGTAGATACACCTAAAATGTATAAGTATGATGATTTTCATTGAGATCCATGAAGTTTTCTGTGCACAGCTATGCATTGAAGTTGATTTTTGATGTTCTGAGATAAATGAGTTTCAAGTTTAAGTATGACATATCTATGGTAATTATCGCACGATTCGATCTATTTTTATACATGTGTACAACAAATATGTACTACACATATATGTAATATGTACTACAAAAAATGCACTAGGCTGAGTTGGTGGGGGTGTGGCGACGTGTGTTGTGGTGCAATCAGCTGGTCGACCCCACTCCTCCTCCTCTGCCTCCTCCCCCTCATTCTGTTCGTGCACTCTCCTCCACTGAGCTTCTGTAAGCTTCTTCATCTTCATTTTGGAATGACCCATGGTTGCCGTAATGGTAGAATGAATAATCTACCAAAAAGCAACGCTCAAACACGAGTAAATTCTGGTAAAAGACACAAGTGGGATGGAGATCACACACATACATCTTCCCTCTGGTGCTCATGGCGGGTAACTGAGGCAAGTTTGTGCTTGTCGAGGAGAAGGCGAGACTCAGTAACCATTATCGCACCACAGAGGTGCCAAATCGCCGCATCCCACCACACATAAGTACGGATAATCAGACCAAAACAACAAATAACATAAGAGCTAGACTTCACAAAGACATTTAAATAGCTGCCGCCTTGCGTCCTCGCGTCCCTTTAAACAATCTTGCCATATGTTTTGAGATATTTCCTGGCCAAAACTTTATTCTTAGATACTTTTGCGATGTAAATATGTGAAAAAATAGAAAATTATTTTTTGAGTACATTTTACCATTCCAGCTGTTTCGTCTGGCCTTAAGCATTAGCAGAATTTACAGAAGATACAAAGAGCTAGAAAACATCCCATTGGAATGCGTGAACTTAAAACAGATGCGAACATACTTCTTTTAATTTAGAGAAAGTAATTTAATTTGTATTTCACACTAAATCCTATAAAATTATCCAATAATTAATCATTTTTCTTCCTTCTATAGATTTTGCTTAATTAAGATTTTTAGTCAAACAAGAACAAAAAACTTACTAAAATGGTAAACTACCTAAAGTCAAGTTTAACCCATTCATATCGGGTGATGTCCTATTACATCATCGTAATATTTCATTCCTTCCGGATGACGTCCTAGAACATTATTATCTCGCCCTCAAATCATATGTTTTACATAGTTACTTATGCACATAATCATAGGAGGTCCATTTGTAAAGACACATTTTTATTCACTTGTGAAAATATTGTAAACAAATACTAAAACAACATTATCACCCCGATTATCACCCCGTTGAAGCATACGGGTGAAAAGAGCTCATAAATTTGGGAGAAATCTTACACTTAGTCATTACGCTCTTGTTATCTAGCCGGCAGGAGCAGTATTGTGCAAATATAAGCCCCAGCATGAATGGGTTAAAGTTTAAAGTGTCATGTCTTTTCATATTACTTGTCAAATACACTTTTTTTCTTACTGTTTGGTATTATTCAAATCATGTTGACTTCATTCTCTGAAATTTAAATGCATGCTTCAGACATATAGCAGCTACAGTAATGAAACCCCATATTTCTTCCTCACCAGCGTTGAATTAGACATGAGATCCTGAACATGAAGTCGCTCTGGGATGCACAGTCCTATCACCCGGAAATGTTGCACATGAAAACTTGTGATGGTGCCAGTATGCCACCTATAAATAAATAAATAATACAGACAGATAGAAAGATCGACTGAAAGAGGAATAGATAGTACATCAACAGTTACAAAATATATATAAATAAAATGAGAAACTTTATCCATTGACAATGGATGATGTGATATCACGTCATGTGATGGCAGCACTTGCTGCCATCACATAATGTCACATCATGGATTTTTGTATGGCCAGCACCCAGGGTGATTGTGAGAGCAGTGGGTGGCCGTGGCCAGAGCAAGCGAACAACCTGAGGCATTAGGCCTACACATTTCGAACCCTGCATTAGGCAGAGCTAAAATGGCCCCAGCATTATCAGGTTAACAAAGCAAGTGATCTAAACATTCATTATAGAATTATATGTAATTCTAATTGAGATATAACATAAAAATCTGTCACTTACATCTCTTCTTTTGGAAACTTATATACTGTCATTCATAACTCTCTGATATTTGTTCAGATAATGGACAGATAGATGAATAGATAGTTAAACAGGTAAGTAAAAAGAAAGACAGATAGATGTACAGCATGGTCTATTTACACATTATGTGATAAAGTGAAGTGATTACTCAAGTGATTAGTCTCACATGATCAATACTTAATCATGAAACAAAAGGAATTAATAGGTACTCTTTGCAGCAGCATAAGATGATAAAGACAAATCTTCTGGTATTTAAAAGACACATAGTGTATTTCATTTATGCATGTCACCACTGACTAATTTTATCATAAATAAGTATGAATTAATATCTAAATGTGCAATACCTTAACACAGGCAGTTTTTGGCGAGGTGAGCGTGGGAGTAGCGTCGAGAGCGCTCGAACATACAGTACTACCAATGGGCGATATTGGTCAGCAGCAGCCAGGACAACAGGTCGTCCAGACAGCAATGAGTGGAGAAGACAGTGTGATACTCCGCAAAACTGCTGCACTAGCCCAGAAAGACGGCAAACTGATAAAAGAAAAAGCATGCTATTTGTCATTGGGGAGAGTAGATCACTGTGTTTCTCTAATACACATTGAGTATTACCACTATCTAATGATTGATGAGATTTAGTTTAAGGTCGGAAACAAACCACTCTCTCCTAGTACCAGCAGGAAAGAAAACCTTGAATGGGAACCATCTACAGTTTCTACCAAGCACCATCTTCAGAGTGATGACACAAAGCGAGATACAGGTCTAAAGCACTAGCACAGGCAGAATAAGAAGAGGAAGGAGGTTCAGAGCATGTAAAGTGTCTATAATGTGCCCCTATACCAGCATGGCTGCTTTGTGGTGTGGCATTTGCAGTCATAAGCACATGACTCCTTCCTCTTCCCCATCTCCTCATGCTATCTCCATTGTGGATGATTATTTATTTCATTGTTGTTTACAAAAGTACAAGAATCTGGTAAAATAAAAATTGCTTTTTGTCCTCCCACAAAATGAAAATACTTATATAACACTGATTATAAAGAACATGATGAGCTTATATGGACTCTATACTACAACTTTTGTCTACTGCAACATTGATAAAGCCTATCACATGGCACATATATGTATCACAGTGCAGTAAAGATTATGAACACAAGAATGGCTCTAACATCATAGAGACTGAATGAAAGAGAGAGCAAAAGGCCATGAAAGGTCAAAATATGTTGTATGAAGCTCCCTCACTCTGAAATAAAAAAACCTTCAGGGGTGCCATGTAGGTACCCCTGGGCAAGTAAATCTATTGCCTTTTTCAATGGATTAAGTTTTCAGGAAAGAGCCACTTATCTACTTTCACAGCAGTTATCACATGTCACAGATAGTTATCTGTAGGGGGCAAGATAAGTGTGGCTGCTAAAGTTGTTATTTCTCTACTGTTTTCAGTGTTCTATAAATAAATGATGTTGAAAGCAAATGTACTTAACATGATATGTAATAGGAACAAATATTTTCCCTTTGGTATTTTTCTGGTATCTGTGTAAGGGAGCTTCAAAAGAGAATGCTCCAACTTCTTTCCTTTTCTGGACCATTCTCTTACCCATTGCTGTTACAATTATAGAACTTATAGTAGTTATCTAAAACCCATGAGCTGTTTGAACATGTGTACCTCAAAATGCAGTGAACCAAAATACTCTGATGCAGTCTCCCTAAGTGACCAACTTGACTTATATCTATTGTGTTTTCTGAACCATGTACCTTTACTAGTAATCATCCTTTCTCTGATGTCAACATAGGCTATGAGTTCCTCTCCAAGTGCCATAGCTATGTCCTCTTGCACTTCTTCTTCCTCTTCAATCTCCTCAAATCCTGCTAGATCTGGTATCTGCGAGGACCAGCTACTGCTGCTGCTGTTGCTAAGTTGACTACCACCAACACCACCTGTATTTCAAATAAATATGATAAACAAGCATCTCTTTAAGTTGGATCATTAAATTCAGGTTAGTAATAATTTGTAAAACATGATACATATACCTTACCACAATAATATGAAGTGACAAAAAGCACATGCATAAATAATCAGCTTGAAAATATAGTTAAAACATTATTCTATGTTGTGATCTACAATACTCATACATAAATACTTGTATTTCTCACAAACACATATACATAAACACACATACCATATATAAGCATCTATCCATATATCTATCTACCAATCTACCTATCTTTATATGTATAAACATATACTAATTAAGCCAATTACTCTCACCTTGGCTTAAATCCTGTTGATTTAGATCACTGGTCCCCATGTTATCCTCTGCTTGTTTTTCATCTAATACAAACAGATCAGACTTTGATTCTATGTTTATCTTATTCACATCTTCATTCTTCTCTGTGTGCCCTGCAGTGGTACTATCAGATGCTCCCATCACTGGGAATACTTCAAGGCAATCTGCCGCCGCAGACACATCAGGACCATCTTTGGGCATATCAAAGGCATCTGAATACTCTGAATCTGGTGTTGCCTGCTGTGATACATCAGTATCAAGAAACTGAACAAAGTGTTCATCCCAGCATAGAGATGAATATGATTTTGGCTTCACTGATGGGCTATTTTTATACTTCCATTTGGCAACATTAACAATGGGAATATTGCCAATAAATAAGGAACCAAAGGGATTCTCATGAATTTCATGATCTAGATCCTCAAATATCAAAGTCAAGAAAGGTTTTCCAAACCTTTCATGAATTGATTGAAGCTTTATAAGACATGTAATGTATCCAACACCACACAAAAGCTGTACAGAACGCATATCACGGAAATTTCTCTTCATCAAAGATAAAACACAGACAGCTGGTTTGGTTTTCTCTTTTGCTACATCAAGCATAGATAACTTTGACATAGCTTTGTAAAGGGGTGAGTAGGGTTTGGATCTGATTTGACTTGCAAGGCAGGCCAGGTCTTCTTCAACATCCTTTTTGTCCTGGAAACAGAAACAATTTACTAAACAAATAATAAAAAATAATAGTAATAATAATGTTAACCCGTTAACGATGGATGACAAGATATCACGTCAAATGGTAGCAGCATCAGCCGCCGGGGACAAGAAATTTCGTTGTGGCTATCCACCTGGCCGGCGTGCCGGGTGATTGGGTGTATAGCACTTGGCCATGGCCAGTGCAGGCGAAAATCCTGAGGCGTTAGGCTTAGGTGTTTGAAATATCACTGCGATTCAACCATCTGGTGCCAAAATAGCCCCATTGGCAACGGGTTAATGATGATAACATTATTAAATCAGGAAGAGATAACTCATCCAATGTTTCTCAGTTATCAGCAAGCACAGATTTCCAGAAGCACTCAAAACAGTAAGGACCTTATTAGTCAAAAGCTAAGGACTGATCAACATTAATTTCTTCTTTACAAATAAAATCAACATGAAGATAAACAGCATTATATGCATTGAACACCTAGGGATTACTTATATCACTAATAATGATAGTAATAATAATAATAATATTATTGTTTTAAAGAGTAATAATAAGGGATTGTGCAAAACAACAAATATCTTACATAGGGGAAAATACATAATGAATATAAAAAGAATGTCATATATGTTCAAATATATACTCACTTACCATATGAGGCTTTACAATATCCATAATATGCTGGCATTCCATAAGCTGCATGGCAACAGCCTCCAGTGATGTATGTTTTAATAATGCTTCTTCATCATCATCTGGACTTAACAGATTGCAAGATACTGGGGCCAGGGATGTCACACCTGAAGTGGGCCTGGAAAGCAAATCTTAGAATTTAGATATAAAATATAAAGACTTTACTCATCTCTTACAAATGAAATGTATGAAAATCAATTCTTAAACTTAAAAAAATAGGGTTACATCTTGCAAAATACCAAAATATCTAAAGTTTTATAAAATGGTACAGTTGTGATTTGTTATTTACTTCGTACCTTTCCTCACAATTTTTTTCTATATCAGTGGAAAGAAACATCTGTTACATTTTCTGTATACCCTGTCAGTTTGCTCATTGGCACCTGCAGGGTGGATTAGCAGCCAAAATCAACAAGCCTCAATTCGTGGAACCACTGTATGATTTTTATGGTAATGGTGACCAGATAAAAAAAAAAAAGAGAGAAAATAATATTTACAGAACATCTTAAACATTTAACAAATTGAACTTAGTTTCCTTCTCAGTAAAATAATGATTTTCATGTAGTATATTCTTAATACCAGACTTGTGAAAAATAATATGAAGCTCTAGGAGTAATTAAAATGTAAAATCAGGTTTCACCTAATGTAAAGTAATTAATATTGTATGTGTTTATATCATCAGCATTTCAATCTAGACTACTGGTTATTCAAAATATTAGAGCTATCAAGTTTTTACAAAAGTATTAGATGAATCATCCTTCTAATAATATGGAAAATCTGCTGATATTATAAGTAACAAAAGTAAAGGCTACCTTTTAAAATAATAATAATGAGGAAGAAAATGTTTTTGGTCTCTTAACCCATTACAGACGGGGGATAGTTTCGCTTGTTCAGTCTCCAGGATGGGTTTTATTTCAGAGCAAGGCAACTTCACACAACACACTTTGACTTTTCCCACTCTCTTTCAGTCACTCATTGTAAAACTAGAGCCGTTTTTGTGTTTTATTTTTTTGTGTGTTTTATTGAGTTTAGACTTAGGTGTGCCATACGATAGGCTCTATCAATGGTGCAATTGGCTAAAATTGTATTATATGATCCATATTAGCTCATTATTTTCCTTATTCTCAGTGTTATAGAAATATTGGTGTTTTATGGGAGGACAAAAAGCAACTTTATTTTTCCCTATTTGTGTGCTGTCATGAACGAATACAAAACATATAACCATCTACAATGAAGATAACATGAAGAGGTAGGGAAGTGGAAGAAACCTGTGCTTGTAACTGTGAGTGCCACAGTAAAAGGCATCCCTATTGGCAAAGGAGCACATTTTAGACACTGGGTATGGTTTGAGTCACCTTCCACTTCTCGTTCTGTCTGCACATCCTTCATCGGCAGTACTTTAGAGCATGAGGTCGGTAACTAGCTGTCTGCTACCGCTCTATAAAGATAGTGCTTTCTAGAGACCATGGATGGGTGCCATTCAAGGCACCTACTGGTGCTAGAAGAAAATAGTGCCATCTAGGTTTTGGATATTAAGTTAGCTTAATATTATGGTAACTATAGTAATTATGACTGCAACTGTCATCCTCACTCACTCCTTACTTATAGCACAATAAAATAGCACAATGATCCAAAATCCCCAGACATCATGCACGTCATGACACCAGTCCGCAATGAGTTAACACAATATCAGTAATATATATCTGAAGTTTCAAGTAAATAATACACCCTCAGGTGGCTGAATGTAGCCCACTGATTAACTCATTCATGAGAGGGTGTATATTCACCTAATTTCTTTCCTGCTTGCAATATAGCAAGCACATGCAGCTTCCCACCCAGAGATTTCTCAAAGCGTGATGTCACACTGAACCTTTCAGAACAATTTTCAACCACCCTATTTCAAGGGGTGACTGAGAGCTTTTTTAATTTTTCAATTTTTTTTTTATAAAGTCAAGAAAAATTAGTATATACAAATTCAACTACAATATATATATATATATATATATATATATATATATATATATATATATATATATGTATATATAATAATATATATATATATATATATATATATATATATATATATATATATATATATATATATATTATATACATATATATATATATATACATATATATATATATATATATATATATATATAAATATTATATATATATATATATATATATATATATATATACACACATATACACAGCGAAGCTTCATGACGTGATAGGACATCTTCTGTCATGTTGGAAATATTCTGATGTGATGTCACATCATCCATCATAAATGGGCTAAAGCAATGCAAATTAAGTAAATGCAGAAGTCTATAACTACATAAATAAGATTAGAGATGCTAATCATTCATGTAAAGCAACATATCAATGTGTAAGAGATCACAAAGAGAGCTTTATACTGGTATAAATGTCAGACTCACTGCTTGGGTTCTGCTGCCTGTGGGTCTTGCTTATCTGAATCCTGAGAAGTAGAACTTGTTGAATTGGCCTCATCTAAAACCCCATTAAAGTGGGGTATTCCTGTGGCTGCTGCTGTGCTAAATATTTCTTTAACTGCCCTTTGTACTTTAGTTTGGCTCTCATCTTTGGTGCACAATGGTGGAATGTTTAGTATTTCTTCCTGGGTTTTTGCCATCTCCTGAGGTAATGGACTGGACTCCATGTCAAGTGACTGTTTAACATGAAAAAATAGTAATTAACGCATTCATGATCAATATATCAGAAAAGCAAAATTACTAGCACAGTTAACATAAAAGGGAGATGAACTGATGTCTGTGAAGGAATATGTAAGCAAAACTTGATGGTTATCCATGTTACTACAATGCAATTATGCTAATAGTATAATTAGTAAAAAATTTTATTTCTTTCACTGAATGTCCCTGGAATATTATTATTCTAAAAGAAAATTATTTGATGATATATATTCTGTACATTATAGTGGAGGCATCCTTTAAGGAATGGATGATGGTCACTTGACATTTCATACTGTTCAAAGTATAGGGGGCAAGATAAGTGTGACTACTAATGTTGTTACTTCTATACTGTTTTAGGTGTTCTATAGATACTTGACATTGAAAACATATGTACATTCTTTTACAAGTTACTTTTTAAATATATGATTTTCTTTATCTAATTCATGTGAACCACTTCTGCAACTAAAATTTGTAAAATAACATTTTTAGGCCCCATTTATATTGTTATTTACTAGGACAAAACTTTGCTTAAAAAAAAAAAAAAAAAAAAAAAAAAAAAAAAATATATATATATATATATATATATATATATATATATATATATATATATATACATATATATATATACATGCATGAATGAAAGCTAATACACACAAAATTAGGTGATTAAGACTATATTATGTAATACTTACAAATTGTCGTTGAACTTGAATATAGCGGTCCTTTGTGTATTCAAGATCTGTTATTAGTTCCTGCATTTCCTTTGTGAATCGACTAAGGTTGCTCAGCTTCAAATATTCAGTTGCCTGAGAAGAGAAAAAATTCAGGTAAATGTAATCTTTCTATATTTAAAGGATAACTCATCTAATATTCTTGAATAGTTAAGAAAAACATTTTTAAAATATAACAAAATAACTTACCTTACTAAATAGCAGTCTTAGATGTGAGAAGTAATGGAGAAGTTTACGAGAGTCAGATGATATATATGACAGACACATGGGTCTTACAAATCCTCGTGCTCTTACATCATAGAGAGTGAAATAATGTACATACACATGTATACCAGGTTCTATATCCTGTTGAACCATCTGGGTATCTGCACAAACCCGAAACTCGCCACTGAAAATGGATAGAAATGCAAATTTATTTTACTCCACTATAATGACATAACTACTATAACTATTTTCACTATTATTATTACTCTTGGTCTTACTAATAATTACATTATTATTACAAGTTTAAATGACCCATTGAAGACAGGGGATAGATTTGCTTGCCCAGTCTCTAGGATGGGTTTTATTTCAGAGCGAGGCAGCTTCCCGCAACATACCTTAACTTTTCCCACTCCTTCAGTCTCTCATGGTAAAACTAGAGCCATTTTTTTTATACTTTTGTTTTACTGTATTGAGAGACTTATATATGGCAGACTCTATCAATGTTACAATTGACTAAGATTGTAGTATAGAGTCTATATCAGCTCATTATTTTCTTTATATTCAGAGTAATAGAAGTACTGCTCTTTTATGGGAGGATAAACAGCAACTTAATTTTTTTTGCATGTACTGTCATGAATAGATACAAAAAATAATCCATCTATAATTAAGATAAATTGAAGAGGTAGGGAAGTGGAGGGAAAGCTGTGCTTATGACAGTGAGTGCCACAGTACAGGCAGCTCTACTGGCACAAGGACATTGGGCATGGTTTGAGTCACCTTCCTCTTCTCGTTCTGCCTGCAATCCTTTGTCACCGGTACTTTTGAGCAAGAGGTCAGCAACTTCTGTGTGCCATCGCTCTCTAAAAATAGTGCTTGCTAGTAACTGTAAATGGGCACCATTCAAGGCTTTCTCTCCTGCTAGCGCTATTATGCTTAATATTACAGCATTTATACTAATTATGATTGCAATTGTCATCATACTCATAATGAGAAACACAAAGACCCAAAATCCTCCAACATCACATACGTCACGACACCTGACACACGACAACCACCATGTATGTCATGACACCCTTCTGTAATGGGTTAATGTTGTCCAGCACTAATTGAAGTAATACTGATCCAGTACAAATGGTAATTGACTTGCTTCATTTGTCCCTAGGATGGGCACTAATGCCACCTGTGAGGTACCCCAGATGGGTTAAATTTCAAAGCGTGGGAGCTTCAACCAACATATCATGACCTTTCGTCCTCTCTTGTTATAATACAAAAGATATATTTTTGTTAGTAATTTTTTGGTGATTTCCTATATTGTGATATTTATATGTGCCCTCTAACAGGATTTTTCATGATATTCTTAATAATCAGGTAATAGAAGTACTATAAAAAAAAAATTCATATGCATGTACTTTCAAAATGTAAACAAATTTCATATGTGTGTACTTTCATAAACAAATACAAAAGAAATAGCCATTCCTAATAAAAATAAATGAAGAGATGTGGAAGAGGAAGGAGACATGTGCTTGCAATTATGGGTGCCACAGCATAAAACAGCCATACTGGCATAGGGGTATATTGCAGATGCTTCACATGATCTGGGTCATCATCCTCTTTTCATTCCGCCTTCATGTCCAGCATCACCGATACTTTAGAGCTGGAGGTCGGCATCTTACTGTATATCATTGCTCTCTGAAGATAGTGCTTGGTAAAGGTTGTGCATGGTCACCCTTCAAGGTTTCCTCTCCTGCTGGTGCTAGAAGAGTGGTGCCATCTATATTTGGGATATTAACCCACACAGGACGGGTGGTACAGCATGTGTACCGCGCATTCAAAAGCCCAGTTGCCGGGCGGCACAGTATTGTGCCAGCCATTCAATTGATTTAGGCCTAATAATTCGAACGCCCCAGCATTTGGACATTCAAGGCTAGAATTCCCCCGTCGGGAATGGGTTAAAATAAACCTCTTTTGGTGAAAGTTACAGCAATTATACTAATAATAATACTCCTAGTGTAATAGTGAAACATAGCAAACCACTCAAATATGTTCTGACAAATCTACTTGTTGCCACCTGTCATCAAGCCAAAAACTTTTTGGCACATACATGTTGCCACTCAACTGCAACAGGTTAACAGCTTTTAATCTCATTCCTATAGTGGTAAAATCTTTCACCATGGTCTCATTATGATGCATCACTTTCCTATTATACTTAGCCTGACAGTGATCAAGTCTGCTGTTGC
>NW_028234437.1:14323365-14335865 GCF_977035675.1 Penaeus japonicus
TGGCTGCGAACGTTTTCCGCCATTACCTCTGTTGCCATTTCTTACTTTTCAAATACTTTTTTTTTTCAGCAGAAACAATGAAATGAGATTCAGTGATGTATAGTATCTGAGGAATGATGCATAATTGATTATATGTACTGTGTTCCCCTCCATTGAACTGACCTATTTCAAATCCATCACAATGGGATAGACCACGTGCACATAGAAAGATCTTAGTACACAGTACCCAGCCCCTAACAGAACTCTCATGAAAGGGAGTCTTGTCTTGGTCCAGTCTATTAGATGCTTAATCTCAGAATGGAAGGTGAGGTTTCTGTCAACCGCAACTTTTCATTCTGAACATTGAGCTTCAGAGCTATTGCCTTTGATTTGGCTACTGAGATCTTAAGCCCGACCTTCTAGCGTTCCTCAGACATGAGCTCCAGAACAACACTGGGCCTTTCTTAATGAATTATTGTCCTACCTCCCAGCAAAGATAATTACAAGATCAGTGCTGGGATTAGGATCCCCCTTGTGGAGTGCCATTTTCCAGGATAAGGATAAGGATAAGCCAGATGTGCGGAGCAGATGCTTCGCCGGGCTTATATGTACCGAGGCAAATCCACCTGTGTCAGCATGTGCTGACTCGTGACAGAATGTGCCAATGAGTGTTGACTTGATCTGAGCTTGAACCTTACCTAACGTGCTGTCCACGCATGTCAGTACCCGCCAAGCAAAATGGAAACTCATGAGCTTGGACGGGGCTCGATCTGCTGACCATGGGGATGGTAAATCGACGTGCTATCCACTGCGCTACCGGACAGCTTATTCTCCAGGAGCAAGTGCCTGGAACTTCACTCTGGCAATACTGTTCCGAAAATAATCCCCCTTCCAATCTAGTAGTCTGTCCTTGATTCCTTTTTGGATCAGATTCTCTGAGTAGCAAGTGGACTCACTAGTTCAAAAGCCTTTTCCAGGTCTAAAAATACAATAAGAGATTGTTGCTCAATAGGATGGCCATGGTGTGGGCTGTGCTCATGCCCTTGTGAACTCATGTAGGTGCTCATGCAGAGGTCCCACCTTCCATTAGAACAAGTTCAGTACCATTCTTTCTGCTACTTTTCCCAGATAGAGAAATTGGACGGTACTTTACCGGATCCTTTGGTTAACAAATAGGAACTATATCGGTCCTCTTCCAGCACTGTAGCAGCAAAGAAGTCTTGCAAGACCAATTGATGAGATGCAGAAGTGCAGCTAACCTTGCCAATCCCATCACTACCCAAGGTTGGCCGAAAACCGGTCGTGAATGTTCTCCTTAATTCCCTCAGAGACATCGACATTGACACAGCGTCAAAACCAGGAGTGCAGGTCCTGATCTCTTTCATCGGGTTCTTGAGAAAGGCATGATAAACAAATGATTATCACCCTCAACGCAGCACATCACACCTTTTGTGAGGCCATAATACAGGAGGGACATATTGCCCCATCTAGGTCTCATTTCGGGGAAAATGTCATGACCTTTCCTGCAGCAGTAGAAGACGCTCTGGACACAGCTTGCTGAGGATGAGAGGGGATGGCCATCCATGCGATGCCTGACATAAGATGCTTCCACCAGGAAAACTATTTCCAGAACTATCCAGTTGTAGGTCAGAGATGGCTTGGTCCTGGGTTTGAAACAGGGCCAAAAAGTTTGTGGAAGATGGATGGGTCCCGATTCACAGTCGCGAAGTCAAAATTAGAGGCCCTCATCTTCCCCAAGCAAACCCGGTAATTATGTGTAAAGTGTAACACTGTTCCCTGAGTGCAATGTAGTGTTTTGTGGCATTTCCTGACTGCTGTGAGGAAGGATTCTTACGGTTACAATTTTATGATGTAAGTTATGCCTTCGTAGGTGACAAAGTTAGGTCTTTTCAGTGAGGTCCGAGTTGTACTTTAAGTTTCCCATGCGGGGTGAGGGTGGAAAAGCCTCTCAAAAGATTCCTGCAATCTGCATTTCATTGACGGCACACTTGGCAGATGTACACAACAGTTGTTTGTATGTTTCATAGGTACCCTACTTTTGTAAGGCACTGGTATTGTGCATCATGCGACCCAAGGCATTGATCATATATTTCTTAATTTAATGCAATATCCCTGGCAGTCTGTTTTGACCTGACGCGTCCGTTTCCTGTGTTTGTTTCCGCCTCGCTTCTTTAAACAGCTGTGTTTGCTAACGGAAGCCCTTAGGCATAGAAAGTTGACTCAGGCTCTGTATTTAAGGACACACTAAGAACACAGAGACAAGCAGAGAGAGACGGAGAGGTCAGACAGACATACTAGAGCGAACAGTTCTGACTCTGGCCTTTGAGTCCGGTGTATTAACAGTCCACAATAAAGACCATGGCACGTGAACGTCTGTCTGATTATTCCACCGGATCACAACCAGGGCATTGGGTGCTTTATAACTGTTGCCAGCAAGCTGGTTACAAATAGTGGCACCGGGTGGTTACAACTAGTGGCAGCAGTGGGTGGTTACAACTGGTGCCAGCCGGTGGGTGCCCCGAGTTTGCTGGTATTGGACTCTCAACTCTGAAGAAGCCACTACGCCAAACGTTACCATCTACATAGAAAATGAAGAATACGCTGAAGTTCCCGCCCACTGCCCACACCACAGTAAGTATTTTGCCCGCCCACTCACCCTGTTCTACCTGTTCTGACAAACACCGCCACCCATAGCAGCTGACCTGTCCGTGCTACGTTACTTCCTGCACGTCTACACCCATCTATCATGGCAACCCAAGACTGCCCACCGCGGATTTTGGGCATAACACAAGCGCCCCAACCCCAAGGTCACGAAGTCTCTGACACAAGCAGAAAAGGCCACAAAATGAGAAGTCAAGAGGACCACCACACCGAGCCGCGGCAGACGCCCATCTACATGTTGACATCGAGACCAAAAATCCCATAAGTTAGAGAAACCCAGTCTTTTTGTTAGGTTTCGTTAGATTTCGTCAGGATTTATGAGTTTTATATGCTGTGATTTGTTTCATTTTCTTGTGATTGTTACTCTGTTTTTTTCTGTTGTGAAATACTTGTGCGTAAGTGTGATTCCGCAGGACTTCCATCCTCTTCCCTCCCTTACGCCTAGGTGTGAACGAATTGGTCGTTGAAAGGGAAAGTCCTCCCCCCCCCCCCCCCTCTTTTCCCTTGTTTCCTTGTCTTATCTCGCCTTGATGACCCCGTTATAACGGCCTCCCTGACGGCCTATTGAACTTTCTTCTTTAATCTTATGTGGAGAGTGGCCAGAATATTCTGAAGTTCTGTTTGCTATATAAATGCAGAGAATCAGATATTTTCATATGGTATGTATTGTTTCTTCGCTCAGTTTCTTCGCACGTGCCGAAATCTCACCCCCTCCCATTTCCCTTTGTTGTAAAAACAACCCTTCTTTTTCCATTTCCCTTATTCGGACAAGGTAATTTGGAAATATTTGTTCTGAAAGTGAACCTTTGAAAGATTTTCCATGCTTGATTATAACTATCGAAGAGGACCCGATATTGTATTTAGACTATGTAAATTCTTGATAGCTTTCACTTTCATTCCGCATCTGAACTGGCGATCAGTGTTGCCTGATTCCTATCTTCTGTTATTTTTGTACTTTCTTTCATCGACACGTGCTATTGC
Source organism: Penaeus japonicus (assembly GCF_977035675.1). NCBI lineage: Eukaryota > Metazoa > Arthropoda > Malacostraca > Decapoda > Penaeidae > Penaeus > Penaeus japonicus. The sequence continues at coordinate 14,327,008 of NW_028234437.1, forward strand.
TACTCGTATTTTTCTGTATTTTGTAACTTCGGATAATGTGTTCTGGAGAAATTTTATTGACTGTTACTCTCCAAAATACTTGTTTTGAAAGTGAACCTTTGAAAGATTTTTATGATTGATTACAATTATCGAAGGAGAGGCGATATTGTATTAATATTCTTCAGTTTTCACTTTCATTCCGAATCTGTACTGGCGATCAGTGTTACCTTATTTTTATCTTCTGTTATTTTTGTACTTTCTTTTCATCGACACGTGCTATTACTATTCGTATTTTTCAGCATCTTGCAACTTCGGATAATGTATTTTGTAGACATTTTATTGACTTTTACTCTCCAAAATATTTGTTTTGAAAGTGAACCTTTGAAAGATTTTCCATACTTGATTACAATTATCGAAGGAGAAGCGATATTATGTTTAAACCATGTAAATTCTTAATAGTTTTCACTTTACTTCCGGATCTGTGCTGGTGATCAGTATTGCCAGATTTTTATCTACCAATTTATCTTTTCGCCACTCGTTAAAGTACGCCTGTTATTACTTTTCTCGTCGACAAGTGCTACTCATGTTTGTATTTTCTGTGTATCTTGTAAACCTGCATCTATTGAGCTTCCACTTATTACTTAATTCTGATTTCTTCTTTGTTTGTTCTCCTCTTGGCAGTTGCAAAGTGTTATTATTGTTGTTGTTTGTCGCTTCAGTAAGCCGTTCGCAAGGCACAAATGTTATTCAGGTAGCCATGTAAGAGGCATGTTGCTTCAGTTAGCCGGGCGCAACGCACGCATGTTATTCAGGTAGCCATGCAAGAGGCATGTCGCTTCAGTAAGCCGTGTGCAACGCACGCATGTTATTCAGGTAGCCATGCAAGAGGCATGTCGCTTCAGTAAGCCGTGTGCAACGCACGCATGTTATTCAGGTAGCCATGCAAGACGCATGTCGCTTCAGTAAGCCGTGCGCAACGCACTCATGTTATTCAGGTAGCCATGCAAGACGCATGTCGCTTCAGTAAGCCATGCGCAACGCATGCATGTTATTCAGGTAGCCATGCAAGACGCATGTCGCTTCAGTAAGCCGTGTGCAACGCATGCATGTTATTCAGGTAGCCATGCAAGAGGCATGTCGCTTCAGTAAGCCGTGTGCAACGCACGCATGTTATTCAGGTAGCCATGCAAGAGGCATGTCGCTTCAGTAAGCCGTGTGCAACGCACGCATGTTATTCAGGTAGCCATGCAAGAGGCATGTCGCTTCAGTAAGCCGTGTGCAACGCACGCATGTTATTCAGGTACCCATGCAAGAGGCATGTCGCTTCAGTAAGCCGTGTGCAACGCACGCATGTTATTCAGGTAGCCATGCAAGAGGCATGTCGCTTCAGTGAGCCATGAGCAACGCACGCATGTTGTTCAGGTAGCCATGCAAGAGGCATGTCGCTTCAGTAAGCCGTGCGCAAGACATGCATGTTATTCAGGTACCCATGCAAGAGGCATGTCGCTTCAGTAAGCCGTGCGCAACGCACGCATGTTATTCAGGTACCCATGCAAGAGGCATGTCGCTTCAGTAAGCCGTGTGCAACGCACGCATGTTATTCAGGTAGCCATGCAAGAGGCATGTCGCTTCAGTGAGCCATGAGCAACGCACGCATGTTATTCAGGTAGCCATGCAAGAGGCATGTCGCTTCAGTAAGCCGTGTGCAACGCACGCATGTTATTCAGGTAGCCATGCAAGAGGCATGTCGCTTCAGTGAGCCATGAGCAACGCACGCATGTTATTCAGGTAGCCATGCAAGAGGCATGTCGCTTCAGTAAGCCGTGTGCAAGGCATGCATGTTATTCAGGTAGCCATGCGCAAGGTATTCATGTTATTCAGGTAGCCATGCAAAAGGCATGTCGCTTCAGTAAGCCGTGTGCAACGCACGCATGTTATTCAGGTAGCCATGCAAGAGGCATGTCGCTTCAGTAAGCCGTGTGCAACGCACGCATGTTATTCAGGTAGCCATGCAAGAGGCATGTCGCTTCAGTAAGCCGTGTGCAATGCACGCATGTTATTCAGGTAGCCATGCAAGAGGCATGTCGCTTCAGTAAGCTGTGCGCAACGCACGCATGTTATTCAGGTAGCTGTGCAAGATGGATGTCACTTCAGTAAGCCGTGCAAGGAGCACACAAGTTGTTTTCTACTCAGTGGTCGAGTTTTCCCCGCACGTTTTTATGCGTTCCCCCCCCCCCCCCCCCGTTGACGAAGTTTTCCTGCACGTTTCATATATATGTAAACCCCCCTCCCCCCTGTATACCTACTGTGTTGTGTCGGTGCATGTTTTCACCAAGGTAGAACGGTGGTTGAGTTGTACAGTTTTTGGGTGCATGGCAAAGTCAACCCAACCGCACCTTTGAGGTACAGGGCATCACGCCAGTTACACCTGAACACCGTAACTAATTCGCCTGTTACCCACAGGTCGCAATGGTGTTGAATTGTGTACCCCAGAGGCTAGCCATTGTTTGACTCCCACCCTCCGTGTATGGACACCACCAGTCGTGATACAAAATATTTTCATGTATGTATTCTCAAATGCACTGCCACCTATATCTTATGAAGACATAGTGAGATTTTGTTCTGGGATAAGCTGATCCTACCACACTTTTATGAATCATTTAAGTTCTATGTGCTCTTTTTGCAATTTGCAAGTTCTTCTAGCCTATGCTCACTCGAGTCATTTCCTAATTTCACTGACCATGCAAGCTGGTCACGTTATGTTAACACTCCCCTCATTCCGCTTAAGCAAACACACCTTTACTTTAATTACTTTCTCCCACATAATGTTTCTCTATACTCACAGCCAACTTGTATTTACTGTATGTACTGTAATCTTGTATGTTTATGATATATGTATGTTTTTGGAGCCATCTCTTAGGGCCCACCTGTTCACTGCAGTCACCCATTTTATGTTATCATGAGGCCAGTCTTAGTGTCTACTCTTACACTGCAGTTATGCCTTCTTGAATTGTTTCTCATATTATACACATTACTGGGGCCACTGATTAGTGCCCATTGGTGCCACTGCGTCGGCTAATGAATTTGATAGTGTTTTAGCTTATGGTTGAATGTCACATCTACTTGTGAAGTCTGGTGCAGATAGCCTCCAATGACCAAGAGCCCACTTGTAGGGTGGACATTGATTTGAGCTAGATCGTTGTAGTTAGAGCCTGGTTATTTCTCTAATTAAGATATGACAGGGGCCGTCCAGTAGCGTGGTCCGAGCAATGTAAGTCACTGGTATTGTATATCATGTGACCCAAGACATTGATCATATATTTCTTAATTCAATGCAATATCCCTGGCAGTCTGTTTTGACCTGACGCATCCGTTTCCTGTGTTCATTTCCGCCTCGCTTCTCTAAACAGCTGTGTTTGCTAACAGAAACCCTTAGGCATAGAAAGTTGACTCAGGCTCTGTACTTAAGGACACACAAGGAACACAGATAGACTAGAGCGAACAGCTCTGACTCTGGCCTAAGGCCAGAGTCCGGTGTATTAACAATCCACAATAAAGACTATGGCACGTGAACGTCTGTCTGATTATTCCACCGGATCACAACCAGGGCATCGGGTGCTTTACAACTGTTGCCAGCAAGCTGGTTACAACTAGTGGCACCGGTGGTTACAACTAGTGGCAGCAGTGGGTGGTTACACTTTTTCCCAGGTACAACCCTTACAACACCTAATCTTTTTGCATGGGTTAAATGCAAGGAGTCAGGAGATCAAGAGAGAGGACAGTGAAGAGATCAAACAAGAGAGGTCGAGTGAGGATAGTAGTCTGTTGATCGTGCCTTACAACACCTAATCTTTTTGCATGGGTTAAATGCAAGGAGTCAGGAGATCAAGAGAGAGGACAGTGAAGAGATCAAACGAAAGAGGTCCTGTGAGGATAGTAGTCTGTTGATCGTGCAAGGTGCGGTGACTCTAATTTAGTGTAGTGTTTTTATGATGTGCTTTGCCAGTGATAGTAAATATGCCCGAGGCAGAGCCGAGGGCAGAGCACTCATCTCTTCTGGACCACGCCTTCAGCAGAGGTTTCCCATATAATGATACTGATAATAATAATAGTAATAACGATGATAATATTGATGATAATGATGATAAGAATGATAATAAAAACTCTCTTGATGATAATAATGATGAAAAAAACAATAATAACAATAATGATAATGATAATAAGAATGATGATGATAATGATAAAAATGATATTAATAAGAACAATAATAAAAATGTTAATGATAATATCTATTATAACCTGATAAGAGTAATATTTATGACAATGACAATAACGATGGTAGTCATGATGATAAAACAAATAGTAATAATTATTATTATAACAATAACTATTATTAATAGTAGGTGCAGGGCATAATTGAGAATATTCTGGTGAGCTCAGGGGGTCCCATCCAACTTGCACCTGTGGTGAATGGGAATCGTAACGGAAGCTAGGTGCCGTAATCAATCGTTGTTTGCATGCCTATTGTGCTTTGTCTGATTTTTGTTTTTGTTTTGTGCTGTTTTATTTGTTTGTTCTTACCTGTTTTATTTGTTCGCTTTTATCCTTTGTCAGTTTGTTTTAGTATCCGTTCGTATAATAGATTGCTCTTGTCTGTTCGTTTTGCATGGTAGTTTTGTATATTTTCGTTTATGTAGTGTAAGTTTAGCCTGTGTGTTTTTGAATTGTCGTTCTGTCATTCTACAAGTATTTTTTCATAAGTAAGGGCATACCCTAATATGGACTGCCCCATTGTTAGATGGGGTTAACCACCATAGCCACATGCCCCCATACCCACATAGATGGGTGAGAGCACTGTTCAGCGCCATTACTCCCGATTGTCTTGCAGTTTGGGTCAGACTGCAGGATTTTTGCCTTTGGGCGATGGCCGGTGTCTTTTTGCTCTCCGAAGTTAAATATGACGTGCATTATAGGATTTCGTTGAAGCACATTTCTTAACTGGCACGGGGAAATAATGCTAATTTAACAATCTCGCGGGTTTATGTGATTGAAGACTTTGGTTGCTACCGGCCTCGCTCGTTTTTTTTTCTTCTTCTTTTTTATTGGTTTATTTAACTTTGTCATATGTCCTGTGGTTGCTTTGACAACATTAACCATGAAAGTATTTTTTTTAAGTATTGAAATCTAATAAATGTATCATGTCTTGTTTGCAATGTTCTTGTTACCCTGCACACTGATACCTATGAGACATCTAAATAATTCAAGTGGCTTTTTAATTCGCTTTGCAATCAGACATGAATATTAAAAGAAATGAAGATTGATCAAATATTAGTAATTCTAATCAATTCTGTATAAAGTGAACTGGCCTAAGGTTCAGTTTGTTAACTGGGTACGACAGCACCAAGGTCTGTAGAATCATAAAAATGTAAAAAGTCTCTTATAGACTTTATATCTCTATGGTAGAATGCACAATGAATCTGCCAGGGACAGATGGAAGGTCATCTACTTTTGGATGGGGAAAAGATTCTAGTCAGAGGGAGAGAGTGCTGAGACACCTCTAATTCTATTACAGGCTGTTTATAAATATTCTTGGATCTTTTATACTGCTATAATATCTCTTAGGGGCCAATGAAATGGGTTAGCCTCGTCCAGACTATTGACTACCTTACATATGCACAGGTAGCTCCAGCTGGTACCAGCCCATGCACCGTTTCTAAACAACTAGATGCCCTGGTTGTGACCCTAGGGAGAAGACATAGACATTCTCTTGCTGCAGCGATGCGACAGCCGTTATTGGCTACCCTGAGCTGGGTCTTGGGGCTAGAGATGGCCCTCTGGGTGCCACTGCTTATCTGCTGCCACCCACACCTCCACTGCTGTGACCCCGGCGGGAGCAAAGAAGGCCAGGCTGGATGAAAGATTTTTGTGTTGTTTCTAAGAACTAATTTACCATTACACTTTCTTTTGTTTTATAAGAATTTTTGTTTATCTAAGAGAACTAATTTTCTTTACGTTTGTTTCTGAAGACTAATTTTCTTTACGTTTTCTTTTGTTTATTTGATGTTTCGTTATGTCGAAGCAGACGGGTCGTCTGTCTTGATAAGGGGGGGGGGGATAGTGTTACACCAGCGGGTTTTTGTCTCTGTGTAATCATGTGTCAACATAACGCAAGGGTCGGGGCGAGAGGACCGGAGGGACAAAGCCACAGGGTGGAGGTTGTTTGGCCTCCTGTGGTGAAAACCTTGTCAGTGCCCCTTGTGACCCGAAATACTCTGTGTTGGCCCATTGCATTGTGATAAGCCTGTACTGTGTAATGTAATGTGTTTGTTCCCCCTGTACTGTACGCATGTAACTAGTGTAAATAAATGTTATAGTGTGTTTCCCTCTTCCCCTGCAGATGTGGTGTTAGGCACCTCTTGGAGCTGTCCTGTGTTGATGACCGTGGTTAAGCACGCCACTTGCCTAGCCTGCCTGGTGTTGGGTGGTAGAAGGCGGGGAGTGGTGTAACAATATACATATATATGTATGTGTATATATATATACATTTATATATATATATATATTTTTTTTTTTTTTCCCAAAACCAAAAAGGATTTGGTTGTGTTGGTCCGTGGCAGTTGAGCGTCCCTTTCTTTACTCTAAAACCTATGATATGGAAGGAACGCGGCAGTCCGCATACTGCCGCCACCCCACTACATGCACGGATCATTTGTCCCCGAATCTAAATTATACTTTATGTATAATTTGCAAGTATACCTCAAATTTGATCAAATATAATAATTGTTGTAAATTTAACATTATGTTAAACTTACAACAATTATTATACTTGATCAAATTTGAGGTACACTTGATTGCAATGATTTAGATTTACGAAAACATTATGTAGTTGAACGAATTCGAAAGATTTCAAAGTTTTGAACTCTGCAACAAACTCATTTGCATTGTCTAATTAGTTATACTTTTAATGTGGATGCTTCGCCCAATAGAACTATAAATAACGTAAATTATTCAATTTAAGTACTCATCCCATTAGTTTTTCCTTCCTGTTATTGAGCTCTAAAGAGGTGTCGATGCTTCATAGTCAAACTTCAAGACTAAGGTCGTGTGAATCATTAATAATATAGCTAGTAGTAGTAGTCACAGTAATAATTCTTCTAAAATCAATTTAGGCCACATGAGCATAATTTTTCACTGTACTGAACAGTCAGTGTCACTGTCAGTGCATGTAGTGGGGTGGCGGCAGTATGCGGACTGCCGCGTTCCTTCCATATCATAGGTTTTAGGGTAAAGAAAGGGACGCTCAACTGCCACGGACCAACACAACCAAATCCTTTTTGGTTTTGGGAAAAATATCAGTCTTTTTCAGTGTTCAGAGATCTAATAGGTTTAATTGACCAATTATCTAATTGAGGGAATAATAATGAATGGTCTCATGTGGCACCTACTACACTCAATCAATGTCAACAAGACAGATATCGTTGGATTTACGACGCTATCTTATGTGTGAGCCGAGATACGACGTTAATTGGTTTAATTGGCCAATTATTCAATTAATGAAATTGATGAAATGTTTCATCCAATAGCCAATGCAGCGATATGAAAAGCAATAAGAATTAATTTTGAGTTGAAACTGGTTTTTTTTTCAGACATTAAACGTCAAATACAAGTGGTGTTGTGTGTGCAAAAATCGGCTTACCGCGTGTTACTAATGACGTCACAAATACGTCATCAAAATAAGGATACTACCTCAAAACCAGTTATTAGCAAATTCGAGACTACAACCGACATCATATCGAAAGATGAAGGCCTGGGACATCCCCGTTCTCTCACATTAAGGTTTATCGTTTTAATGTTTTTTCGCGACTTTTTCGCATCAAAATGGTTTAAAAAGTCGCGAATATCTCAACAATGCATGGAAGCCCGAACGTTTTGACGGCATTTTCAGAAAGTACATTAAATTTCCTTTCTACGCTAGCATGATCATTTTTTCCTATCTCGAAAGTTTCATATAAAAAAATTGAGTTGAAAAACGTCTATTTTTTGATAGTTTGATTTTGAAATTCGTGATTTTGTGACGTCATTATGACGTCATCACTGCGTCATCAGATGTTTTTTCAGGACAGTTTTTGAAAGTTTGAACTTTCTTCTTTCCAATGCTGTGTTGCTAAATCGCGTATCTTTTATACTTCTCGAGATATATCATCACAAAGAGGACCCACTTTTTGCCTAAAAATATCCTCTACCTTATGTATATAATCGTACCCATTTTTAACAAGAACACCCTCATTTTCGGCGATTTCAGGTTGTAATAACTCGGCCGTTTTTAATCCAATCGATCTGAAATTTTGACAGTCGCGTCTTTGTGTACTAAATGCACGGAATATAAGTTTTAAGTAATTCGGACGTCGGGAAGTTGGGTAAATTTTTACCTGGAATTCGGCGAATCCACAGAAACATATAGTAGGGGGCTGGCAAGCGGAGCTCACCCTCGGACCCTTCGGGTCCTCGAGCTCGCATACTGCCACGGGGGGCTTGCCAGCCCCCTGATATATATATGTGTGTGTGTGTGTGTGTGTGTATATATATTTACACATATTCATTTTATATATATTATATATACATGGATATATATGAATACATATGTATGTATATATATATATATATATATATATATATATTATATATATATATATAATATATATATTTATATATATATACTTAATATATTCATATATATTTATTTATATATATTCATATATATATTCATGTGTATATAAATATCAATGTATATATGTAAATATCTTTATAAATATATATATATATATATATATATATATATATATATATATATATATATATTCATGTGTGTGTATGTATAT
>NW_028234437.1:14365865-14370865 GCF_977035675.1 Penaeus japonicus
GGAATTTCATGTAAAATTTCTCTAACCACCCTGCCAGTCCTTAAACTGTAGAACTGTATAAGCAGGGATCCCATGAGGTGTATGACATTATATTTTGCCCTTCCTAGATGGATCATTTCTTAAAATTATCAGCCAAGGCTGGGCATGTTAGGATGTATGTGTTTTCTGTTGTTTTCTAGACTTATGGTATGACACATGATTCTGTAAATTAAATTTTAGTAAAATGATACTAGGTAGCAATTAATATAATGTACTGTCTACACAACTGAAGGAGTGTATTACTTATAATTTCAACAAAAGGGAAAATGCAGTACGGCAGTGATATAACCCTGCAAAACAGATCTGTTGTGGTGTGGTTGTTAAATGCTTTACAGATATAGACCTATTCAAATACCAGACATTTAATTTCCTGTTTAATGGTGGCAATCCTGCTCCCAAAGAATGAATGAGAACAAATGATATTTGGTATTGATCGGAAAAACAAAAACAAAAAATTTAGAATACTGTAGAAGATAAAGGAAATGTAATGCTATTAGTTAAAGCAATGAAAGAATGGAGCCTTTGGTTTAAAGTTTTGAATTTTTGGTAAATTGACTGTTGATTTTACAGGTTGGAGTCGATTGTGGAGGGTGAGGACTCAGGGCCAGGCCTAGAAGGTGACCCCTATCCCTTACGAACTGTTGTCATCCACCGAGGTGAACGAGGCTATGGTGTAACCGTCTCAGGAGAAAGTCCTGTTATTGTTCAAGATGTAAAGGATGGTAAGGCCTTTTCAATTTTACTTCAAACTTTATGTATGTATGGTAGTGATTCTTCTTTTGATTTGCAGTTATTTTTTATTTTTTTTTATTATCACCAAATTCCGGGAGGGGCAATTGTGACGTACTGAAATGTCAGCAATAGATCGCTAGATTGTTCTCAAATATAATCATTTTACATAATTTCTTAGACTCTGTTACTTTAGTTTAGGTGTTTGAGTGTATCAGATATAACGTTCAAAAAATGACATCACAGAAAACTACATGATATTGATGACATCAGGGTAATATCTGCTTCTTGATTGGTTGAATAAAAAGACCTGAATCAAAAAACTATCTTAAAATCAAATGTGTTTGGCCAAGAAATAAAATAAGTAAAAAACTACTAATGCAATACTACTTCTAATTTGTTGATTCCCCGTGATAACATGTCATGCCATGTCACAAGGTACATGTACATACTCATATGTATGTGTATGATTATTCATATTTTTCTTCTTTTTGTTTTGGTAAAAACAAAAAAAAGTATAAAACATGTTTTTTGATGCCCCACTAAGAGATTGCTTCCACTTTTCTTTGGTATTTTCACATAGAAGTGTAGAATATTGGCAAAGTTCAATAAAATAAAACTAAAAAGGCATTGCTGTAACATGTTTTTTGACTAAAATAACTACACTGAGCATAGCAATATTTTTATGTGCCTTTACATTGTAGACGCATTCATGAAAACCATAAGAATAGGGTTGGTGAATAACGCTCTGAGAGGATCAACATGGCCTCACGCAGCGTGAAAACACCCCAGCATGAAGTGTCGAGCGGTTGTTATCTTCCCTGTGTAAGCAGGAATATGTGAAAATACGACCTGTGGTGAATGGGCTGAAGATGATTATTTTCTCTTAAAAACATTTTTGGCAATATGAGTAATTGTGTGATACTACCATTTTGTAAGATTTATATACAAAAAAATAAGGAAACAAGATTATACTAGAATTACTGCAATTTTATCATATTTTGCATGATGTAAATATATAGAACCATGTGTGTTAGTGAATTGTTTGAAATGCTATTTACCAGTATCTATATAGGTTTCATATTTACTTGATTTCATTCCTTTAAAGTCTAAGTATTTATAACAACTTTTGGAGAAATGTGTAAGCAAATTCTCACAAAATGGCATTTCATTGCCAAGCATATGTATGTGTTTAATGTTTTGCGATTAAAAGGAGACACTGATATAGTTTTGATTTCATTACAGGTGGCCCTGCTGCACTAGCAGGAGTTAAGAAAGGAGACTCTATCATCAAAGTAAATGGTAATCTGGTGTCACAAGTCAACCATAAAGAAGTTGTGGAAATTATTAAATGTAAGTAGCTCAAGGATTATCTGCTCCCTTTTTGTATGGATTGATTTGAAATTAGAGGATGCTAGATAGTACACTTTATTATTTTTTTTTTCAAATAAACCAAACTAATAGTTATTTTAGAAAGTTAACCCGTTACTGATGGGGCTGTTCAAGCTCCAAATGGCCGAAACACTGGGATATTTCAGACGCATAAGCCTAACGTCTTGGGATATTCATCCACACTGGCTGCAGCCAAGCACTACTCACCTATTCACCCAGTGCACCGGCCAGGAGGATAGCCATGACAAAATATCTTGCCCAGTGGCTGGTGCTGCCACCACTTGACATGATATCTTGTCACCTGTCGTTGATGGGTTAATTGCCTTTCTTCTCTTTGTTTTCTGGAATTCAAACAATATTTAATATTATGCTGGCAGCATGGCAAGGAAATTTTTAGTTTTAACCCATTTGTGACAGGCAGTATATTTGCCGAATGCTGCTTCAATTGGCAAGATAGCAAGCAAGAGATTTCTCAAGTCACAAGGCCACAGTGACCCTTTCATTTTCACCTTCCCATTTATGCAGGCTATAAGAAGAGTTATTTCTTTATATACAAATGCAACTACAATGTAATATACAGACAACTATGTAGACCATGCATATACTAGGAGATACCATGACTAATAAGTTGTTATGCATTGTGAGGAAAATATTCTTATGATGTGATATCACGTGATGTGGCATAAGTGGGTTAACCCATTGCCAATGGGGCACCTAACGATCCAACTGGTCGTCAAGGCGGATGGTGTACGACATTAGCGGCACCGGCTAAAAATTAGAAAAAGGAAAGAGGAAAGGTTTTTTTCTGCCCTCCGGGTAGTGCAGACTAGCCCAAACAATATTTTTCCATAAATCCATCATAAAATGTGAGTTTAGGCTGACTTAGGAACCATGTAGCTCTAGAGCTATTGGTGTTACAGCCATAATACTTCATGACTGTGTGCACTCTTCAACTGTGAGCAGATCCCAATGTCATATCAGGTACTCACTGACACCTGTCTCTTCGGCCTACTCGGTGCTGACATGTATGTCATGACACCCGTATGCGATGGGTTAAAGATGCTGATATATGGATTTTTTTTTTTTTTTTTTTTTTTTTTTTAACCCACTGCGTACGGGTGTCATGACATACATGACGTAGGAGCTTTGGCCTGACGACGGGCATCATGACGTACATGACGTTCGGGGATTTTGGAATACTATGCTATAATATTGTGCTATGAAAAAGGAATGAGTGATGATGGCTACTGCAGTCATAATTACTATAATTACCGTAATACCGTGCTAGCTTAACGTCCAAAACCTAGATGGCACCACTTTTTCCTAGCACCAGCAGGAGAGAGAGCCTTGAATGGCACCCATCCACGGTCTCTAGCAAGCACTATCTCTATAGAGCGATGGCACACACTAAGTTGATGAACCCTTGCTCAAAACTACCGCCGATGAAGGATGTGCAGGCAGAACGAGAAGAGGAAGGTGACTCAATCTATACCCAGTGTCCAAAATGTGCTCCTGTGCCAATATGGATGCCTTTCATTGTGGCACTCACAGTCACAAGCACAGGTTTCATTCCTCTTCTCTACCTCTTCTTGTTATCTTTATTGTAGGGGGTTATATGTTTCGTATTTGTTCATGACAGCACAAAAATACGAAAAAATAAAGTTGTATTTTGTCCTCCCATAAAACAGCAATACTTCTATCTCATTGAGTATAAAGGAAATAATGAGCTAATATGGATAATATACTACAATTTTAGTCAACTGCAGCACTGATAGAGCCTGTTATATGGCACATATAAGTCTCTAAACTCAATAAAACACACAAAAAAATAAAACACAAAAACCGCTCTAGTTTTACAATGAATGACTGAAAGAGAGTGGGATAATTCAAATTACATTGCTTCAAGCGGTCTCTCTCTAAAAATAAAACCTATCCTGGAGGTTGGGCAAGCAAATTTATCTCCGTCTACAATGGGTTAACCCGTTCCCGACGGGGCCAATCCGGCTTAAATAGACCAAAATTCCGGGACTCTTAAACGCATAAGCCTAACGCGTCGGGATTCTCGGCCGCACTGGCCGCGAGCCATGGCTCCTCCCGCGCCCCGGGCTGGACAAAGTAACGCGTCCCCGTCGTGTAGCCCAAAAACCACTAGACGTGTTATCTTGTCATCCGTCGTTAACGGGTTAATAGATCACTTGTAAATGGTCAGGAGAGTATTAGAAAAGTTTATTATATAAAGTTGAGTTGGACTTTAATATATGCTTATTTAATGGGCCTATTGTGATGATAATTTCTTCTAGTTAGTAGAACCTATTTTTTACTGTTAGTACTTAAAGCTTTCACTCTTTTATTTATATTCTGTAAATGGTTGACTTTGTTGCAACTTTCAATCCTAGAAGTTCGCTAGAGAAGTGACTCTTGCTTTTAACCCATTAACGACGGGGATAGATTTGTTTACCCAGGCTCCATGATGGGTTTTATTTCAATGCAAGGCAGCTTTATGCAACATACCTTGACTTTTCCCACTCTCTTTTACTCACTCATTGTGGAGCTGGAAATCATTTTTGTTTTATTTTTTGTATGGTTTACTGTATTTAGAGACTTTTCTCTGTCATATCACAGACTCTATCAACTCTGCAGTTGACTAAAATTATAGTTTAGGGTCTATATCAGATCATTTTTTTCTTTATATGTAATAGAAGTATTGTTTTTTTAAGGGAGGACAAAAAGCAACTTCAGTTTATCATATATTAAGTACTGCCATGAAAAAATATGGAACATATAACCATCCACAATGAAGATAATATGAAGAGGTAGGGAAGAGGAAGGAAAAGGCATCC
>NW_028234437.1:14388365-14395865 GCF_977035675.1 Penaeus japonicus
CCAGTTATCAATATAATCCTCATGATATCATAATTATTTCTCCTATATATGTTAGCATCATCATACATCTTCATTATCAGTATAGGTTTTCTTATATTATTCTTGTTATTGTTGTGTTAAAATATTTGAGAAACAATTTTTTTGTGTTAGATTGGAGTACAGGTTATATTCATAATGATGATGTTTGCATTATTTTTATTAGTGTTTTCCCTAAGTTTCGAAATGTAACATGTAAGATTATTATAGTAATTACTATTTTTATTTTTGTTTCACAGCAACACAATATGTGAAGCTTACATTAAGGAGTTGTCCTGAAGGTGAGGTACCAAACCTCACCTCTCCTCAAGACACTTCCCACAGACCTCTTCCACTCACACCGTCTTCCAAGTCCAACGAACGTATCACTGCTCCTTTACCAGTTAATGTAAGCACTTTTTCTAATCTCATTTGATACATTGTGATTATATCTTCATTTATGAATATTTTTGTTATTTTTTTCTGAATGCATTTTAAAAATAAATTTTCTTGCTTTTCAACAGACACAGTTACAAAATCAGATGGAAATGAATAAAGGGAAGATGCTTACTATGTACCTTGAGAAGCAGCGCAGAGTGCGTGACAACATAATTGTTGAGCTACAGAGAGGCCCTTCTAAGGTAAGTAGACATTAAAGCATATCAGGAAAGCAATGTAAGATGCAGAAATAAAGGTGGTATTTTTGCAAGGCATGATTTAAAGAAAATCAAATTTGGGGTTGTATATTGCATGATTGTTGTTATTATGATGATATTGTTAGAATTGATTTTGATCAATTTTTAAATTGATCTGGGATTAAGTAGTCAGATGGAGATTTTGCGAAACTTTTTAAGATTATTTATTAACTCGGATGAGGCCTCTGAAATTGGCGTGGGCATGCCAGACAGGAGGTTTGGTAGGATGGAGGAGACTTTTGCTTCTCCCCACAGTCGTTTTTTCCATCCAACTCCTGCACATTTATACATATGGGAACTGAAAATCTTCTCCACTTTTTGTGTTACATCATATTGTGAGACATAACAGGTACTGGTATGCTAGGGCAATGATCAGACAAATAATATCTGTAGTTTAGTCTCTACACAGAAGGAATATGCTCTGTACCCTCAGGGTAACATCACTATAACAAATTCGTGAAAGAAGAAATACAAAGATGAGTGAAACATTTTCTTTATGAATTAACCCATTGCTGACGGGGCGCCTAATGACTTAACTGGTCGTCAAGGCAGGCGGTCTATGACATAGCAGCACCGGCTTTATTGTTGCTGTAATAGACCAAAATTAGTACATAGTCCATATTGGCTCATTATCATCTATTCACTCAGTATAAGAGGTATAATTTTTTTATGGGTGGACAAATTATTATTATTATATATTTTATTTTATTTGTATATGAAAGTTAATAAATGTGTAATGATAACTACCCCCAACAATGAAAAAGACAAGAAAAAGGTAGAAAAAACAAAATGATGGAGAAGAGGAAGGTGACCTGTTTATTATGGCTGTGAGTGCCACAGCTTAGAGCAGCCTTACTGGCACACATGGTCTAGGCCTCTTGCCACTTCCAATTTTGCCTTCATATCCTGTACTGCCAGTATCTTAGACTGGGAGTCGGCATTCGGTTTTGTTTCATTGTTCTATGAAGTTGGCACTCTATAGAGACTGTGGGTAAAAAAGCCCTTGATGGCTTTCTTTGCTGCTGGTACTATGATAGAGTGGTGCCATATGTGTTTGTGATTTTAAATTAATATTGAATGGTATGATAATTATGGTAATAGAAATGATAGTGTTTAGTCACCAAATAGAAAAATTACTTCAGATTTACAAAGAAACATATCATGGCACTCTCCTGTATTGTTAGATATACCTCTATGATTATTGTCAAATACACTTCGACAGCTATTATCAAATACATCTTGATTATTATTGTCAGATACACCTTGACATCTATTATCAAATACAACTGGACAGCGATTATCAAATATATTTTAATTTTTATTGTCAAATACTCCTTGACAGCTATTATCAAATACATCTTAATGGTTATTGTCAAATACGTCATGATGACTATTGTCAAATACATTTTGATGACTATTGTCAAATACATCTTGATGACTATTGTCAAATACATTTTGATGACTATTGTCAAATATGTCTTGATTATCATCAAATATGCCCTGACATATTGTGATATGAGCAATCATATGAACCTTGGAATATAATTATAGAAATTTAAAAATGAAGTTCTGTTTTATGCATGTTAACCCTCTCTGGACGGGTGGTACACCATGGGTACCGCGCATTCAAGGCCTGTTCGCTGGGGACGCCATACGGTGTTGTTTATTTAACTGATTTAGGCCTATGCGTTTGAGAGCCCCGGCATTGTGACATGCAAGGCTGGAATGCCCCCGTCGTGAATGGGTTAATTTTGGTTAAATTTCAATGCTCCAGTTATTCATGTTAAATGATACATACTGGTTCATTTGTGTCAGTTTTTTAATTTTATTGTTTTCTGACCTGAGTAGTCTCCACAAAAAACACTAAAGCTGATTATATCACATGATTAGGCAAAAGGTGAATAAGGAAACAGATAGAAATAGGTTACTCATTGATGCTTGGAACAGTCAGTGTCATCATCATTATTATCATTATCATTGTCATCATTATCATTATTATCATTATCATTATTATTATTATTATTATTATTATTATTATTATTATTGTTATTATTATTATTATTATTATTATTATTGTTATTATATTTGTCATTAATTTTGTCAAGTATCATCATCATTTTTTTTTTCTCTCTCTCTCTAGTGATATGTGTATTTTTTTATTTTATTTTATTTTTTTTTATTTTTTTTATTTTTTTTTTAAGTTTTCACTTTTCTTATTTATTTGCTTATGTTTATTGTTACAGGTTTTGCAGAGAAATCTTGAGAAGGAGTTGGATTCAATAAATCGTCAAATTGCCAAAATACAGGAGGAGCTCAAGAATATGAAAGACATTGAAGCTCAAGTAAGCATGAGTTTATTATTAATAATTTTTTCTCTGTTTTTAAGTTTATTATTAGAATTATTTTCTTTTATCCTTTGTTAAGCTAATTGAAACTTCATAATTATTTGTTTACATCTTCAGTTCAAATTGTTTCAGTTGATTATTTTGTTCATGTTTGAATTCATTACCAAGATGCCAATACTTCATTATGTCTTGAACTTCATTCTTGCTGCATTATACACGAAATTAGAAATATTACTTGGTTTTCCAACTATCTTCCCAGATTTAATATGTTGGGCTTGTGTTCTGTATCTCCCACTGAGACCTGCGGATAAGTCTTCTAAATATGTGAAGAGCTCTGAGCTTGTAATACGCTCATGGCAGTACGCAATTACTTGATGCTTCGCTGTGGCTAACTAATTACATATTATTTTGTAATTAGAGTAGTAAATTTTGATTACTTTACTCTTATGATTTTGTTATATTTCTTTGTTTTTTGTTAGTATTTTATGTCTTCATGTGTTGTATTTGTTTTCAGTTACATTCGCACCCGCGCTCCTCTCCTCGCTCTCCTCCCCTCTCCCGTCCGTCTTTTTCTCATCCCCATAGCCAACTCCCTCATCACCAGACTCACACTCGCTCCGTGTCTGAGATTCCCCCTCCTCTTCCTGCCCGAAGTCGCTCCCTTGTATCCCAGACATCCGCTCCCAATATTTCCAGTTCCTTTGCCTCCCTTACCTGTGCTCCACCTCTGCCCCCACGTCCCCCCCACTTGGAGAGGGTTGGGGAGGGAGGCCTAGCACAAAGTCTAGAGAACATACATAAGGTGCAGAGTCTCTCTCATGTAAGTTGTAGACAACACAAAATTATTTAAAATAAACGTTGAAGTACACATAGATTTTGTTACTTTGGGTGCTAGATTGCTCTTGCTTGTATTGTGTTTGCACAGATTTTGCTTGCAGTATATTATTTGAATTTTGCTGGACGTGCTTTATTCTGACTGTCCCAAGGGTGATTAACCTTTGAACGATGGTGATTGTTCGGAAATGACCAGGGCCTAGTTCGTCATCACAAAGATCATTGTTACTTGCTTTAAGAGTTTTTTACATTCTTATTTTTAACTTCAATATCAAGATCTGCTCTTAGAAAAACATATAGCTTTCCTTATGATCAATGATCACCCTTGTTAAGAGCTTTTATATGAATAAAAATTGAATAATCTGTTAGAAGTGTTTATCTGAAAATGATAAATTGAGGAATCCACAGGAAAGAGTATGATTGATAGGCCACCATTATAAATATTTTAAAATGTAATATCTATTTTTATTTCTGTCAATATATGTATATATATATATATATATATATATATATATATATATATATATATATATATATATATATATATATATATATTTTCTTTAGCATTGTATTTTATTGTCAAAGAATACTGAATTTTTTTTTCATATATACACTCACTAGAGAAAAAGAACTCAGTAACTCAGGAGAAATATAAGGTGACCTGTATGAAACAACCCACCTGATGGATCAACTAGGCTTAGATATATGTATGTGGCAAAGGTATGAATTAGAATAGATAATTTTGCAATGTATGATATGTATCTAATGTTTCAGTATTGCATCTTCATCATGTGATACTGATGAAGATGTATTATTGAAGAATTAACTACATTGTGGAGTCACTCATTCTCATTCATGCCTTTTCTGCATTAGTTGCAATGAACTTTGTATAGGCTTAAATATTTCAGCTTAATTATTTTGTTTGGGTTGCTTTCTGGTGATCTTAATTTCACATATGTTTTCAGTACACTCCTTTTATTCATATTTTCCAACTTCTGCATTCATCTCCCAAGTCAAATTGTCCTTCAGTCTTAACAGTTTTCCTTTATGATGACAGTGATTTAAATTTGCACATAGTTAGCTTGAACATGTATAGCTGGTCAAAATGGTCTTGTGATTTCCAGCAATAGCTTTTCTAATTATCTGGTAACAAGGATTTAAGAATATAAGAAATATTAATTTTTGTCAAAGAGTAAGAAAGATGCAAAGTGAAAGCAGTTTGTAGCCATCAAAACAATCCAGTTTAGTATTTGATGATAATTTATGTACTACGTAATGATATCAGAACATTATCAAAAGAAAGACATTTTAATGGCAATGATTTTTTATGCATGTTGATATTCAAGGCTTGTAGAATCCACTATTTTATGTTATATGTTACCATCTGCAATGCCAAAGAGAATAGAAAACACTATTACTTGCATACATTTTTCAGATATTTGCACAACAACAAAGGGGACTATCACAGGATTGATGTTAATTTTTATTTCTGTAACTGATGCCATTTACATTGGGGGGGAAAGAAGTGCATCTTTATAACAGCTAAGTTTCAAACTACCAAATTTTATATCAATACCTGTGATGCAAACTGTGACCATTTTCTTCAGTTGTACATGCACAAAAATAACTGTGCAATTAAAACTTGGCTGGGTAAGGTTTCAGATTCAGATGATGATTTAGTTTGTTTCTTCCATGTGCAGAAGATGGTGGTTTATTCATTTTTTCACATGCATATACATAATATTCACATCCTGTATGTTCATCTATTATTATTAACATTAGTAAAATTGATATCAGCTGATTTATTATGCTAATCTTACTCATAAGTCCTTGAGCATGTACCTATTTCTTGTTAAAGATTTAAGGATTGTTTCAGACAATGTGGATTATGAAGAAAGGAAATCCTTTTTTTGTGACCATCTTTTTTACTCAATTTCACTTTTATCCTATCTGCAGATTTTGTATAAAATATGTTTCCATACTGGGTTTGAAGGCTATATGGCATGTTATAGTTTGCAATGAGAATTTGCACTTATAATGCTGGGTTGTGTACTTATAGCACTATTATTTATTGATTTGTTTTGAGCTTGCACAAAATGCTTTAGCACATTTCAGTTGTACACTGAGTTGTTTAATAATTAAGTAAACAGCAGAGATTTTTCTACTATGGCACAAACAAGGCTGAGGTCTTTTTTATTTAAAAAAAAAAAAAATATTCCCCCTTAACATAGGTTTGCTACATTATACTAACCTTATTCTTGAATTTGTAAAAAAAATGGACAAGAGAAAAATCTCTGTAAACTTGGATGCATCTGGATGTCACGTCCACACTTCAGCATTCTGTTCCCATCTGATTCTAGGGAACTACTTATTTGATTAACTTTAACTCATGTTATTCCAGTTCTTTTCCAGCTGGAACCCTTGATTCTCTGTTTAGGAAAAAATGGGATTGTGTTACATTATATTGCTTTCATGATATATAGGTCATTGTTAAGCCTGTTAAACAAAACAAGTGTTGTGTGATTTTGTGATAAAATAATTTGAGAAGTGATTTGGGAAGAGATGTATCTTAACTCTTTTTCTCTACACTAAATTTATTTTAGAGGTTTTGAACTGATTGGTCCTTATTATCTTGTCTTGATTGAATGTTGGTTGATAATCCAGAAGGATTCACAAATACCAATCTGAAGTGTGATGAAGACCATCATCCTTGTCTGATTGAGATTATGTCATTAGAAAGCAGCAGCACATGGATATTATACAACATTCATATGGGAACTGTTGTAATAACACTGTATAAAAATGACAAATGACACTTAGTTTTATCTTGCCATTTGATATGCATATCTACAATTGGCATTTCACATTAACCCATTCCCCGACGGGGCTATTCTGGCTTTAAAAGGTCAAAATGCCAGGATACTCAAACGCATAACCCTAACGAGTCCGGATTCTGCCCCCGCTCACCCAGCGCGCCGACCTTGACAAAATAACTCGTCCCCGGCGTCTGACCCAAAAACCACTAGACGTGATATCTTGTCACCCGTCATTAAGGGGTTAAGTCCAGTTGATATTTGCATAAAATGGAAATCAGTAATATTTACAAGTTTATTTCTATGTCAAGAATTTGTTTGGTATTAATATATAGCTACTTCAGTGGCTTCTTAGTTTTGTAAATACATCCCATCAGCGTAGATGTCTTTATTTAGTAATTTTCTCCAAAGGGACTCTTATGAATATAGTTATATCATACTTGTTGATAATGTTGATAAAAGAATGTTATCCTCTCTTAACCCTTTCCCGACGGGTGCACTTTCTACGCGAAGTCCCATATGCCGGGCGATTGCAATATTGCATTGAAATCGTCACAATCGCATGACGCCCCGGAACGGGAGTTTTTGGCTGTGTCACACGGGTGTGACGCACCGTCGTCATTGGGTTAACCCATTAATACTGGCTGACAAGATTTCATGTCTAGTGGTGGCAGGACTAGCTACTGGGGATGAGATATTTTGTCATGGCTTTCTTTCTAACCGGTGTGCCTGGTGATCTGGAGCGTAATGCTTGGCTGCACCCAGAGTGGGTGAATAGCCTGAGGCGTTAGGCTTATG
>NW_028234437.1:14408365-14410865 GCF_977035675.1 Penaeus japonicus
ACATCTAATCTCCTCTCTCTCAAGTCTCTCTCTCTCGCGCCTCCTCCATCTCTCTCCTCTCTCTCTCTTCTCTCTCCTTCTCCTCTCATCTCTCTCTCTCTCTCACTAGCTCTTTCCTTTTCTTTCTTCCTTCCTCTTCTTTTCTTTTCTTCCCTCATTTGTTCTCCCTCCCTCCTCTCCCGTCTCTCCTCTTCTCTCTCTTTCCTTCTCTCTCTCTAGCTCTCTCGATCCGATCTCCTCGTTCTCTCATCTCCTCTCTCTCTCTCTCTCCTCTCTCTCTCCTTTCTTCGCATCCTCCCCTCTTTCTCTCCTATTATCATTCCTCTCTCTCAGTCTTCTCCTCGCTCTTCTTGTCTCTCTCCTATCTCTCTCTGTCTGTCTCTCTCTCTCTCTCCTCGGTCTCTTCTCGCTCTCTCCTTCTCGCGCTTCTGTCCTCTCTCTCTCTCTCCTCTGTCCTCGCTCTCTACTCTCTCTCTCTCTCTCTCTCTGGCGCTCCTCTTCACTCTCTCTCTTCCTCTCTCTCTATCTCTTCTCTCATCTCTCTCTCATCTCCCTATCCTCTGCTTCTCCCTCTCTCTCTGCCTCTCCTCTCATCATCTCTCTCTCTCCCTCTCTTCTCTCCCTTCCCTCTTCTCTTCTCTTCCACATCTCGCTCCTCTACCTCTCTCTATTCTCTCTCTCCAATCCCTCTCCTCTCTCTTCTCATCGCTCTCATCCCCCAGTCCATCATTATCTTCTACTAGTCTACTCATTTTCTCATCTCTCTCTCTCGCTATTCCCTCTCATCCTCCTCTCTCTCTCTCCTCCTCTCATCCTCTCTCTCCTCTCTTTCTCTTCCTCGGTCTCTCTGTTCCGCTCGCTTTTTCTCACACCCCCTCCATCTCGCCCGCTCGCGACTCTCTCATCTCCTTCTCTTCCTCTCTCTCCCTCCTTCTCATCTCCCTCTCATCCTCATCGCCTCACTCCTCTCTCCCCTCTCTCTACCTCACCTTCCTCCTCCGTCGCTCACTACCTCTCATCTCCTCACTCTCTCTCTCTCTCTCCTCGCTCTCTTCTCGCTCCTCCCTCTCACTCGCTCTCCTCTCTTCCATCTCTCATCCTCTCTCTCTCTACTCTCCGTCTCTCTCTCCTCTCTCTCTCTCCTCTCTCTCTCTATCTCTCTCTCCTCCTCTATCTCTCTCTCTCTTTTTTTTTTTTTTATTTTTTTTTTTTTAAAAATCTTTAAAAAAAGGAGGAATTTTTTTAATTTTTTTTTTTTTTTTTTTTTTTTTTTTTTTTTTTTTTTTTTTTTTTTTTTTTTTTTTTTAAAAAAATTTTTTTTGTTTTTTTTAAACTTATTTTTGCTTTTTTTGGGGTTTTTTTTTTAAAAAAAATTTTTTTTTTTTTTTTTTTTTTTTTTTTTTTTTTAATTTTTTTTTAAAAAATTTTTAAAAAAAAAAAAATTATTATTTTAAAAATTTTAAATTTAATAAATTTTTTTTTTTAAAAAAAATTTTTTTTAAAAAAATTTTTAAAAATTTTTTTAAAATTAAAATTTTTTTATTTTAAAATTAAAAAATTATTAAAATTTAAAAAAAAAAAAATTTTTAAAAATAAAAAAAAAAAAAAAAATTTTTAAAATTTTTGAAATTTTTTAAAAAAAATTTTTTATTTTTTAAAAATTAAAAAAAAAAATTTTAAAAAAAAAAAAAATTTTTTTTTTTTTTTTTTTTTTAAAAAATTTTTTTAAAAAGATTTTTTAAAAAAAAAATTTTTTTTAAAAAAAAATTTTTTAAATTTTTTTTTTTAAAATTTTTTTAAAAAAATTTAAAATTTTTATATTTTTTTTTTAAAAACCCCCAATGTCTTCATTGTGCTCTTGTGCCAGTAAAACTGCCTTGTACTGTGGGCTCTTCACGTCATAAAGCAGCTGGTTAGGTTTGTTTGAATCTCATCTTATTTATCCCGTATTATATGTTTATGAGATTGAAACAAATAATGCCCAAACAATGTGATAGTTGTTTTTTGTCCTCCATTTTTTTTTATTTTTTATTTTTTTTTTTTTTTTAAACAGCTACCAGCTATGCAATAGTATTATCACACTGAGTATAAAGAAAATACGAAGGTGATCTGGACCCTATAATGCAGTTTTATTAATAGAACCTGTTATATGACACAGATAAGTCTCATAATGCAGTAGAAGACAAAGGAGTAACACAAAAATGGTTTTAGTTTTACAGTGAGTGAATGAAAGAGTGGGAAGGTTAGTGATATGTTGCATGAATCTGTCTCATTCTGAAATACAACCCATCTGGGGTGTAACGTAGGTGGAACTAATCAGTCAATATTATTATTATTAATAACATTATTAGTACTGTTATTGTTATGGTTATTATTACTATTATTGTCATTGCTGTTGTTTTTATCATTATCATTATTATTATTACTACTACCACTGTCATTACCATTTTTATTTATTTATTTTTTTTTCATTAGGTGTTTTGGAAAGCAAGACAACGAT